>NW_026850752.1:0-38494 GCF_030913465.1 Colletotrichum navitas
ATAATTTATATCTTAGCTTCTATATTTCTTTAGTAAACACTTCTTAGCTTAATCCTAAGGTAAGTATTTAATTATATCCTTAACTAAAGTCTAATAATCTTTATTTATTATATAATCTATAAGTTTACTTTTAAATTAATCTAGTACTTATACTATATTATACTAATCCTTAAACTTTTTTAAGAACTTTAGAATATTATCTTTTATAAAAACAGTAGCCTCTTCTTAACTAAGATATAGTATCTTATAGAAGTTTAGATTATCTATTAAATTAGTAGTAGTAGTAGTTATTAAGGTTTAAATCTAAAGAGTACTAGCTTAGATCTAGGTAGTAATAGCTCCTAGAAGAGTATTAATTAAGGCTATATTCTCTTAATAATAAAAAACTAGCTTTTTTCTTTTATTAGCTACTAGTCTTAGCTAATCTAAGGGTCTACTACCTTTATTATTATTAGAGAACTTAATCCCTTTTAGCTTCTTATATATTAGAACTTTTAATCCTATAGTAAGAGTATTATCTATAGTATTTTAAGGTTACTAAGGGGTAAAACCCTAGGGAAAAGTAAAAAATTTATTACTTATAGTAATAATTAGTTATTAAGAATAATATAAAGCTTTAAGTCCTTTAAGTATATATATAACTTTATTTTATTTTAGTATAATTAAATAAAGTCTAGTAATTATTAAAGAGGCTTTACTAAATACTTAAACTAAGATTACTATACTAGTTAAAGTAAATTATAAGGTTATTGTTAGTTAATTAATGTTGGTTTTCACTGGTTTAATTAATAGGATCCTATATCTCGTGATATCACGAAGGTTGGGAAAAGGTGGTTAAATTTGTGGTTGTTGATAGTTGACTAGTTAACAAGGTAAAGTGGGAGCATAAGTGTAGCAGCACCCTTGCGTGTAGGCAAGAGTAGGGATTCTGCCAGTAGGCAGTGTGTCACGTGACCTACCGCCTCCGGCCGTATTACCTATATACTAACAGTTATAGTAAGCTTAAGTTATACTAACTACTATAATTTTAGTAATAAAGGTTTATTACTTTTTTAAGGTTTATTTACTAAAGTCTAAAGTAATAATTATATTATCTTAATTATAAGTGTCTTTAATCTAAAGAATTTATAAGTCTTAATTAAGCTATAGTTACTAACTTATATAGTACTAATTAGTAGTAAGTATCTTAATTATATAGTCTAAAGTGTTTTTTAAGAGCTTCTAAAGGCTATTTCCTTAGTGCTTATCTTACTTAACTACACTATTACTAGAGTATTAAAAAAATACAATACAAATACGATACAAATACAATACATGTATTTGTATTTTTTTTCTAGTATAATACAATACATGTATTTGTATTTGTATTTTTTCCTATACTTAATATAATACAAATACAAATACATGTATTGTATTTTGTATATTATACAAAATATAAAAAGAAAATACAAGATTAATTCTTTTTATATATATTTATATAGTAGTCTAATAATATATAAGTAAAAGTATATTAGTAGGTTTATATATATATCTATATTATAAAAAAAATATTTTATTAATACTAATACTATTACTTCTTTATATATATATATAAAAGTAGTTATATTACTATTTGCTCTTAGTTACTTAGTTACTAATACTAAGACTCTTTAGATTATTACTATAAAGAGTATTAAGAATAATATTAGTAATATAATATTACTTTACTTCTTTAATATTATAGTTTAAAACCTTATCTATATTACTTTTTTATTAGTTATAGTAGTTATAACTAATACTATACTTTATAGTATCCCTAATAGTATTCTATTATATAATATACTAGTATAAGTAATAGTTTAACTTTAATTAAATATAATATACTATATTAATATTATTACTATTATATATATAGAAAGTAATTATATTATCATTTACTATTAGTTATATAGTTATTACTTTTAAGACTTTTAACTTTAATATTATAAAGTAATTAGGATAATATAAGTAGTATAATATTTTTTACTTCTTTAATATAATAAGTAAAACCTTTATTTTAATCTATATTACTTTTCTTTTAGTTATAGTAATTATAACTAATACTATATTCTATAGTATTACTAATAATATATTATTATATAATATATTAGTATAAGTTATAGACTAAGTTTAGTAATAATAAAAACTATTCAATTAGTTACTTTAAAGTCTTAATAAGTACTATATTCTTTACTATTTATTAATTACTATATTAAAGTATAATTAAATATATAAAATAATAGTTACTTATTATAATATCTTTATCTTATATTATAATATTATATTATATAGTATAAGAATAAAATATTTAAAAGTATTTATATTTTACTATTTTTATATATTCTTCTAAAAAGAAAGAATATAACTAGAGAAAAAACTAATTTCTAGTTAGTAATAAGTATAATTTACTAGTACTATAGTAGTATTAATAAGTATAATAAAACCTTAAGAATTAAAAAGTAAAAAGCTATAAATCTAAAGATCTTAAGTATTATAGTATTTATAATTTAATCTACTTTACTAAGTATAATTAAATAGTGTAATTAGATATAAAAATTATATATTATACTTATAAGCTATAGCTTATAAGTTATACTTTATAAAGTATAGAACCTAAAGTATATTGAAAATTATATATAGTTATATTATTTATAATATACTACTATAAATAAGTTATAGTAAGGTTCTTTATAAAATTAAAGTTATAATTTTATAAAGTTATATAGCTTATAACTATAATTTATATCTATTAGTTATATAAAGTATATTATAATATATAAATATATAATATAATATACTAATTAAAGAAAGAAGTACTTAGAAAAGAAGTCTTATAGTTATATATAGTATATAACACTTAAGAGAATTAATATATATATTAAGTATTAACTATATAAATATTAATTAAGTTTATAATATTAATATATATAATTATATTATATAAATAACTTATAAATTATTATTATCTTTATATAACTATAGACTATATAATTATTTACTATACTTATAATAAATAAACTTATATATAACTATAAACTATAGCTTATATAAGTATACTTTTATACTTTTATACTTATTATTTTTAGTTATAGACTATAGTAATACTTTAAAGTTATACTCTATAGTTATAGATTATAGTTATATTTTATAGTTATTATTTATTAAACTTTATAAGTATAGTTTATAGTTATACTTTATAGTTATAGTTTATATAAATAGTTTATAGATATAGTATATAGTTATATCTTCTAGAAACAGCTTATACTAATAGTTATAGTATATATTTATATTCTATAGTTATAATATATAATTAATATACTTGTTTATAAGGTATTTACTTATAGTAAGACAAGTATATATACTATTTAGAGTAGTAAAAAATAGTCTATTTTTACTTTTCTCTTAATTATTTATATAATTTTTACTTCTACTTATATTTTACTTAGTATATAAGACTATATACTATATTAGTTATAATAAACTATATTAATACTACTATTATTAGTTATTTTATAATTAGTTATATTTTAGTTATTTATTATATTATAAGTTATTTTAAAGTTACTTATTATATAGTTAGTTATATTATTAATAGTTATATTATAGTTAGTTATTATATAAATAGTTATATTATAGTTAGTTATTATATAAATAGTTATACTTTGGTTAGTTACTATAAAGTAAGTTATAATATTATTACTTATTATATAGATAGTTATTTATAATAACTTTAGTATAGTTAAATATATTAATAAATTATACTTATTATACTATATATTAATTAACTTAGTATTAACTTATATTTATTATATATATAGTACTTAATAGTTAATACTAAATCTTAGTTTTAAAGTATATAATATTTTAAGTAAAATATATAAATAATACTATACTATAAGTAAAAATTAAGTAATATTATATATAATTAATTTACTAATTTTAATTATTTTTATTTTTTATATTGTATAGTTATATATTATACAAAATACAATACAGATATAATACAATATAAATACAAATACATGTATTGTCTTTCCTATACGATATAATACAAATACATGTATTATATTTATATTATATTATATTATATTTGTATTATATTTTTGTATTATATTGTATTTTGTATTTTTTTTAAACTCTCTGACTATTACTAATCTAATTATATTATAAAGTTTATATTTTTAGTTTTATTATCTTTTTTATCTTTAATTAGCTACTATTTAACTAATTAGTTTATCTTTTATTACTAGTTAGTTACTTATTTATATTAATTATTATTATCTTTTTATAGTTTCTTTTATATTTTCTTTAATTAGCTAGATTTCTAGAAGAAGAGACTATTAGAAAAGTATAAAGTAAAAAAGACCTAAGTAGTATAGTAATCTAGAGAGAAACACTAATAACCTCTAAGGTAATATAAAATACTCCCTTAATTAGTTTAAGGCTTACTTTAATTAGAATATTAAGTCTCTTAGATCTAGGATAAATAATATCTTAATTATAAGAGGAAAGTATTTAATTAAAGGGACTCTTATTATAATTAGAAAAGTAAAACTCTTAATTATCTTATATTATTATACTTAATTAGCTTAATAATTAAAAGGTTTATAGTCTAATCTAGGTAAAAAGTAAGTCTAAAAAGAAAAAAAAAGTTTATTATTATTTTATCTATATAATTAGTCTCCCTTATATAGGTTCTTTACTTAATTAAACTAACTACTTTTCTTTATTAACTTGTCTTCTAACTTCTAATTAGCTTAAATTAATCTCTAAATTACTTTACTTTATTTTACTATTTAAGAGATAGCTCTTAATATTATTATTATTTAACTTTATACTAGAAGTAATATAGATACTAAAGTTATAGTATTTTTAAATAAAGTAGTAAGCCTATTATACCCTTAAAGGTAAGTATATTATATAAAGGTACTAGAGGATTAGGTATTAGTTAATAAACTTTTTATAAAGCTTAGTCTAAGCTTTTTTAAAGGCTTACTTAGTTTTAGTAAAAATAATAAGCTTCTATATTATAAGGACCCTATAATATATATAAGGGAAGGTATTTAATAGTATATTAATATAAGCCTAGTCTTTATTACTAAGCTAGGCTATTACTTATATTATTTACTAATAGGCCTCATTATTAAACTTACTACTATTACTACTATAAGTAAAGTCCTTAAGCTACTTTTACTTAGCCTTAAGTATAATATTAAAGTTAATATAGTAAATATAAAGTTATTACTAAACCTTTAGGAACTACTTATTAAGTATAGCCTTTATTTACTTATTATAGTCTATAATAATAATAGTAAAGTAATAGACTAAGTATTAGTTTATAAGTTAGTAAATACTTACTAAAAGAAACTAAAAACCTTTTAGCTTTTTATTATTAATAAGGCTAAATATAGTATTATAAATAAATCTAAGGTAAGTTTATCTAATAGCCTAAAAGAGTAAAAGTTTAAAGTAATTAGTGTTATAGGTGTTATTAAAACTAATTACTTTAGAGAATTACTTTTATATTTAGAGATAGTAAAAAAAGGTCTAGATAAGGCTAATAAAGTAGTCTAGCTTATTATTTACTTACTTTACTATATATAGGATATTTTACTTATTAAATAGCTTAATTAAAGCTATAGTTAGTAAATACTTATTTAACTTCTCTTACTTTATATAGGCTTTAATATTATAAATATCTTATTAAGTAAATAAGGAAGCTAAGAACTACTCTTAAGTAATAGTATATATATTATATATATAAATACTAACTTAATAGCTTACTATATTAATAGTATTTATTATAAGCTAAGTTAGCTTATAATAATAAAAATATATAAAGGCTTTAAGGCTAAGGCTATAGTTATACTAACTATACTAGGTTTCTAAATAATAATATAGTAGCTATTTACTTTTCTCTTAGGCCTCTATAATAATCTACTATTAATAACTATATTTTTAAGATATATACTATTAAAACTATTACCTTTTAGTAGTCTAGGGCTTCTAAATTAGTTATATTAGAAAGTATAGTATATAATTTAGCCTTAAGCTTTATACTAGTTTCTTTTTATAATACTAAATTTATTAGCTTTTATAAAGGTACTAACTTAATTAAAGAGGGCATCTAAGGTTTATTCTAGATTACTAGGTATTAGTAATTTAGGATATTAGGTATAAGAAGAAGAGGATTAGTTACTTAGGGTATAGTAAAAGACTATAGTTTAGAAAAAGGCTTTACTTTAAGAAGAGGATTATTATTAAGGTAGTAAATAAGGTAGTAAATTAGCTTAAGGACCTTATTATTTCTACTATTAATAAATATACTTTTATTATTAATAAAGTACTATTATTAGTTACTAATTAGTCCTAATAACCTATTAAATAAAGTTAAAAGTACTATTAAACTACTATATAGTAAATAAAGAGATTACTAAGACTACTTATAAAGAGAGAAGAGGCTATACTCTAGAGAAAGTTAAAGAAGAATAGTCTACTAAGTTTTTATTACCCTCTTAAAAAATATAAGTAAAGTAAATATTAGCTTTATACTAAGGTAATATAGTTTATAATATAAAAGAGGTTATATATCTTATAGTAAGCTTAATAAGAGTATAGCTAGAAGGTTATATTGCCCTTTAGGATTACTAGCTCTATAGAACTAGCTAACGCTAAGATAACTACTTTTAGAGAAAGAATTATAATATATTATTTTTTTAAGATCCTTTCTTTATTATATAATAAAGTAGTATACTAAAAATAAGGTTATTCTAGTACTTAAAGATATTAAAAATAGCCTATTTACTTAGGCTACTACTAGCTAATAAGGTGTACTATAATTAATACTTCTAAGCTATAGAAAAGGCTACTAATAATAGCAAGATATATTTAAAGACCTCTAGAGGCTCTCTATAAGCTAAGAGGCTAGCTTAGCTACTTAAATAACTACCTAGGTAGACCTTAGGCTACTACTAACCTATTAATAACTAAAGGACTTTACCTATTATATTCTCTAAGCTATAGGGAATACCTAGCCTCTAGGTAAAAAGTAAGTAAATAGCTTTATTTAAAAGAACTTATCTATTAAGGTCTAGAGAAGTTAATCTATTAATTTAAGGTATATTAATAAAGTATTTACTAAGGTTATTAAACACTAGCTTAAATATCTTATTATACCTTATATCTAAGGTATTAAACTATCTAATAGATATAATATAGATAAGATAAGTATTCTAAAGGGTAAAAAAGATAATAGGCTAGTGCTAAGTAAGGCTATAATAATAGTAGTAAGAAAGAAGTAGCCTAGATTATAAGCCTAGGTATTTATTATTAAGTATATATCTACTAAAGATATTCCTATTTATCCCTTAGTTATATATAAAGGCAAAAGTCTTTAATAGTAGTAGTTTCCTCTAGACCTTAACCTATATATTAGGTAGTAATTTATAGTAATAAAGAATAAATAGACTACTAATACTATTACTATTAAATAGCTAGAAAAGGTCTTTTTACTATAGACTATACTTTCTTAACCTAATTAGGCTAAACTACTTATCTTAGATAAGTATAAAAGCTATATAATAATAGATTTTATATAGTTATACTATACTAATAATATTTATCTCTTATTCTTACTACTATATACCTCTTATATCCTTTAGTTACTTAACTAAGTAGTCTTTAGTTTTATAAAGATAGCCTATTATAAGGAGCTTAGATACTTTACCTAGTAGAATAATTTAACTATTATTAGTAAAAGGAACTTTATATTATATTATTAGAAGGTCTATACTACTAGTCTAACTATAGGTAATATAAGAAGTAGCTAAAAATACACTAGGTTATAGCCTATTACTGTTATAAAGCCTCTAATAAGCTCTTATCTACTACTAAATAAAACAGCACTATTAACACTACTTAATAAGGCTAAAAAAGGTAGCTATAGTAGCTAAGATGCCTAGGATATAGAGGGAAAAGCATCTATTATATCTAGTAGGCAGTAGTTAATACCTAGGAAAAGGAGAAAGCTAGATAATTAACTATAGTTATTTACCTAGCTAGATTAAACTATTACTATATAACGCTAGCTCTTTAGAAAGGTAAAAAAAGGCTTTAAAGAGTAGGCCTTTAAGTTAGCTATTACTAAGCACTAAATACAGCTCCTCTAGGCTAAAGTTAATAATACTACTACTAAGAAGAGGAAGGCTATTTAACTAGATCTAAATATAAAGTTTATAATAATTAAAGAGGTATAGTAAGCCTAGATTAAGGCTAGCAAGGCTACAAATAATATAGTTAAATCTAGTGTATCTTATATACCTAGTAAGGCTAAAATCTATATTATTATAGCTTTATAATATAGTTAATAATTTATTAAATAAAGTAGTAGTAGTTATAATAGCTTTAATTTATAGTAGTTAGTTAAAATATAGAGGTAGTTAAAAAGTAAGTACTTTACCTTATTTATAACGCTTAGAACTATATATTCTTTACACTAGAAGTAATTAGTAATCCTATAAATATATATAAACAAGTTAACTAGAATATAGGTAATAAATAGCAAGATGCTATAGAAAAGCTATATATAGATATTTATAGCTAGCCTAAGACAGAGGCTAAGCTTTAGGTTAGTGTAGATAAAAGTAATAGCCTACATTAGAGTTATAACCTATATTAGAGTTATAACTAGTATAGAAGTAATAACCTATATCTATATAAGAGTAATAGCCTGTCTAAGGCTTATACATAGACTAGTTATTTAGGTTATAATATAGAAAAACAGCTTAACTATCTATATATAAGACAGACTAGTTATATAGATAAGAATATATATATATAGGTAGTTTAAACAAAAGGCTCTTAATTACACTACCTTACCTTGCTGCCTAATTTAAGCCTTAGGTAACTATTACTAAACCCCTTAAACGCCTTCAAGATATTAAACACCTAAGAGGGATATATTTACTCTAAGATACCTATTTATCTTAGCTAATCTATTGCTTTAGGGTACCTTATTAGTATAATAAAATAGCCCCTAGAAAGGCTAGTTAACCTACCTATACTACTTCTAATTCTTAAGCCTTATTAGGTCTAGCTAAATAATAACTAGATTCCTGTTTAGACTTAAAAGGCTCCTAACTATAAGAAGTTATTCTGTCTTCTTTAATATTCTTGCTCTTAATAGCAACAGGGTCTTTAGGGTATAAACTACCTACAGCAAGGTACCTCTATATATTAAGACATTGTTGCCTTAAAATACCTTATCTAACGTTGCAGTGACACTGTATAAGGCACACTAAGACTATAAGGTTAGGTAACCTTAAAATCTACCTTGCTACTATTTTGTAGATAATATAAACCTAAAAGCCTCTAGGGTAGCCCTAGTCTATCTATAATATATACTCTATAAAGGTTAGCTTAGTTAACAGTTAGACGTTTTTAGATATAAAGATAACTAGCTAATATAACTTATTAGGTAATAAGGCTAAAAGGTTCTTTGCGTAGATAGCAGAATTAGATAAAAAAGGCTAGGCTTCTAAGATTTACACTACTATATTAAGATATTGTAAAGCTAGCTAATTATATACTCCTTAACCCTATGCTTTACTAAAACGTCTTATCTAAGTATAGAATAAAGATCTAGAATTCAGCTGTTAAGTATGTACAGTGACAATTGATATAATTGTCATAGGATCAGATGTAGCAGCGTTCTGACTTAGTAAGCTTCTGAGTAGGTTACTAGTAAAGCGTATAGATGTAAAGCCCTCTAATAGTAGTATTCCTAGGATAGGCGCTTTGGCTACCCTGTAGACAGATGCTTTAGTAACTATTACTAGTAAGTAAGACAGCTGCAGAACCTATTAATAATAACTTGCTAGCGTAGGTGCTCCTAAGAAGCCACACCTAGAACACTTTAGCTACAGCTACTAGTAGGTAACACCAATGTAGAACCTGATGTCCTGTCTGTAGACCCCTAAAGCGCCTAGCCTAACTATACTACTATTAGATGGTTATATATCTAGGTAGCTTACTAGTAACTCACGCTAAAGCATCCTATCTATTAGAGGCTATAAAGCAGATAGGCACTTTAGTAGCCTATAGACAGAGGCTTTAGTGACTCTTACCTATAAGCTACTTAGATATTATTTTACCTATTAGTAAATTAAATATAGTTAAGGTAGTCTTCAAACCCTACTAATATAAGGGTAAGTATCTTCTAAAGCACCTATTTATAAAGTGCCTATAGCCTAGTAATACTTCTACTAGTTAAATCTACCCCTAGGTAGCTTAATTATAACAGTGCTTAGAGCTACTGCTAGTAGATAACTCTAGCTTAATTAGCGCTTGTTATGCTACTGTTAATAGGACACTGTTTTAGGAACTCCTAATCTTAGTGCCCCTTTATGCTTTAGCTATTAGGACTATAAGCTAGTATAGTGTTATATTAAAAGCATAGGAAAAAGGTATAAGGAAACTTTCTATGTCTATCTATAGGTCTATAGTATATACTATATAGATCTAATCTAAGCCTGCTCTTTTGTCCTGTTAGCTATCTATCTATGCTTTATCTTTTTTAATTGTCTTTGTATAACCTAGCTTAATGTTCTAAGTATAATACTATAGGAGGTCTATATATATTGTCTAAATATATCTAGTGTTATAAAATTTAGGTTATTCTAGTATTAGAGATAGTTACACTAAATAAGATTACTATATTATATAGTACACTCTTGTTCTACTAGATGCTAGTTATTAAAGTAGTTATTTTTAACTATTAGCTAGTAGTATTTAAACATCTATTCTTCTAGTAAAAGTATATAATCTTTAATATAATTAGGGCACTAATTTAGATTAAGGAGTAGTAGAAAAGGCTTAGGTTAAGGAGTCTTCTCTTTAATAGGTAGCTTAGGTTAAGGGTAAGTATAGATATAGTCTTGTCTAACTATCTCTCTCTTGTTATAAAGTGTAACTATTAGATTAATAGCCTTAATCTAAAGCTTTATATATTTATTATACAAATAGTTAACTAGTTAGTAGTAGAGGATATAGGCTAGTCTATTACGCTTAGGAATCTAGAGGCTAATTTCTAGTTTAGTATAGTCTTCCTCTTCTTTACTATTTACTTACCTCTTAATATCCTATGTTAAGTAGTTATAAAAATAATATTTATAATACTCTTTAATAATACACTTATTATATTAATCCTACTTTATGTATATTTCCTTAGTTAGCCTATAGATCTTAGCTTTATTCTCTTTACCTTGCACTTAGTACTAACTACCTTTTAACTTCTATTGCTATTACTTTAGCTCTAGAATTTCTAGGTTAAGTAGTAAGTTCTCCTAGACCTCCTTGGGAACTATGTCTCTTGTTGCCTAGGGATTATATATAAGGCTAATATATATAAACACCTTATATATCTATTTCTTAGTTTTATCTTCTAGGAAAGTATTCTAGAGGTTAAATTAAACGTTCTTATTAAAGTATATACCTTAGAAGGTAGTAAACTTAGGATTATAGTGTATTATCTAGTTATAGATAGCATTAGATGTATTCCATAGGACTAAAGCTATTAGTATTTATAGTTATTAGTAGTAACTACTACTTACTTTAACCTACTATTTACTATATTTACTACCCCTCTTTAGGTAAACTATAGTGTCTAGGCTTTCTTAAAACCTATATTAAGGCTCTATCAGCCTATATTGTCTTATAATTTAGAATAGCTTATGGCCTTGTTAATAGCTAATGCACTACTACTAAGCTTTTAAAAAATTAGAACCTCAAGTATTAACTGCTTCTACTATAAGGCTATAGACTAGACTAGACCCTTGACCTCTGCTCTTAGTACCTAAGTTATATCTATTAGGCTTACTATGTTAAAAGCCTAGTTATAGAGCATAAGAGTAATAATAGTGCTAATAGTACAGAAGATAAGCTTCCTTGTAGACGTAAAGAAAAAGATAGTCTTGCTAATAGTTAGTATTAAATACTCTAGAAAAAGTTAAAGCTATAGCGCTATATATACTTATAGCCTTAGCTTATTATTAGCTTCTTTATAGTAGATAAACCTAATAGCTATTACTAGTATAGCTTATCCTATTACTAGATAGTAAATAATTATTATAAGTATATCCTTATAGTATAAGGCTTTTAGATGCCCTTGTCTAGCTGTTTTCTATAGGAGTAGTCTATTAAGGAGAAGGGAGTCTTTGTCTTATAGAGGTTAGTTATTATAGTCTATATTCTCTATATCTTTATTATACTTATAATTAAGGGACTTAACGCCTTTAAGCTTTAAAATCTTGTCTATATATCTATCTTTAGGTTTTTTTCTTTTAGTATATATAATCTTAGTAGGTTATACACTAGTGTAGTATAGAAACTAGTAGTAACTAGCTAGCTAAGTATACTACTGTTCTAATAGGAAGATACTAGTATTATACACAATATTAAATATTAAGATAGCTAGTAGGTTATTAGCTCTAAGGACTAGCTTCCTGTTAATATTAGGTGTATAGTATGTAAAGTGTAGAATTAGGATTATATAGTAAAACTAGCCTAACCTATATTAGTATTATTATAAAAATATTAACTATTATAATTAGTAGATATCTTATAGAGCTCTTTAGTATTATTTTTGTCTATATAGTAACTAGTAATACTAGTATATAGCTACTAAAACTACTAGATATATACCTATATTATACCCTATAATTTAATTTTCCTTATTAACTATTTATAGACCTAGAGAAAGAAGCTTATTATTATCTCTTAAGTTATATTTTCTAAGGCTACTTACTACTTACTAAGCTCCTACTCTTTATAGTAACTATTAAAGAGGTTAGTTAACTAGAAAATAAGCTAGGGATTCTTATAGTAAACTATTTCTATGTCCTATATATAACTATAATATTAATCTTAGTTTTATCTATATATCTTAGCTTAATAAAGTTAATATTCTTAAGCTACTTATATAGGTTAATATACTCCTTGGCTAAGAATAGCTTTAGCTAGTTTATAATCTAATATTATATTTCTTAGTTAGTAAACTACTTTAGAAAGTCTATAGTTACTTTTGTTTATTAAGGACAATAATTAGGGAGCGTTAGCTAGGGCATAGCAAGGAAATAGTTGCTTATTATATTAGCAGAAGAGGGGTTATAAGTGTGTACTAAGGCAAGGAAAGACAAGAGAAGAGAATAGGCGCAATGCTGCTCTTTATAGTAGGCAGCACCATTTTGTTAAGCAGAACCTTAGTAGCCTAAGCAGCCAGAAATTACTCTAACGGATGCTAGAAAGTAATAGAGTTAGCAATAGTAAACTAGTTACATAGTAAATAGGCAGGGTAGAAGGATATAATAGGCACTTAGACTAAAATAGCTACCTAGGCCACACTGCCATGACCAGGGTGTAGGCATTAGAGGCAGCAGGACAAAGTATTTAATACCTAGTAGTGTCTGCCCCTAGACTAGTTCCCTCTTACTGCTTATGCCACATAAAACAGCAGCACTTCCTACTAGATTAAGTGGCCCTAGTAGTAACTTCTTGCTTTTTAAAGTAAAAAAAGTTTATTACTCCCCTAAGGTCTATTTAGTAAGGCCTAGAGTAATAATTATATTATCTTAATTATAAATATCCTTAATCTAAGGAAACTATAAGTCTTAATTAAGCTATAGTTACTAACTTATATAGTGCTAATTAGTAGTAAGTATCTTAGTTATATAGTCTAAAGTATTCTTTAAGAGCTCCTAGGGGCTATTTTCTTAGCACTTATCTTACTTAACTATATTATTACTAATCTAATTATAATATAAAGTTTATACTTTAGCTTTACTATCTTTTTTATCTTTAATTAGCTACTATTTAGCTAATTAGTTTATTTTTTATTACTAGTTAATTACTTATTTATATTAATTATTTTTATCTTTTAATAGTTTCTTTTATATCTTCCTTAATTAATAGGATTTCTAGAAAAAGAGACTATTAGAAAAGTATAAGGTAAAAAAGACCTAAATAGTATAGTAATCTTAAGAGAAACACTAATAACCTCTAAGGTAATATAAGATACTTCTTTAATTAATTAAAAACTTACTTTAATTAAAGTATTAAATCTTTTAAATTAAGAATAAGTAATACCTTAATTACAAGAAGAGAGTGTTTAATTAAGTAAAGTCTAGCTATAATCTAAGGAGTAAAGCTCTTAATTATCTTATGTTATTATACTTAATTAGCTTATAGATAAAAGGTTTATAGTCTAATCTAGCTAAAAGGTAGGTCTAAAAAAGAAAAAAAAAGTTTATTAATATTCTATCTATATATTTAGTCTCCCTTATATAGGTTCTTTACTTAATTAGACTAACTACCTTTTTCTTTAGTATATCTTTATACCTATAATTAGCTTAATAAAACCTCTAAATTACTTTACCTTATTTTAATTATCTTTTAGTTTCTTCTTTATAGTCCCTAAGAAAAGAAAATATATAAAATAGAAAATCTAGCCTTGATTGAGTGTTTATTAGTCTATATTTACTTCTTACTACCCTTCTTTTTCTTCTTCTTTAGCTTAGGACTCTCTTCTTTATCCTTGTTTACCTTATTCTATTCTAATCTAGCGTTATAATATACTTATTTTTCTAATTTATTTAGTATTAATAAAGGCACCTAAGGAGTATCCCTAGAATTATAAGCTACTTTATTAATTAAATTATTATATTAATTAACTTATTATAATTATATATACTTTAAAATATCTAATTAGCCTTTAACTTATATATATTACTTAAGAAGCTTAGTATATCTTTAAGCTACTTTAGTTTATATAACTATATTTCCCTTTTACTTAGGCCTTTTCTTTTTAATCTTCTTATTAAAAGTTAGAGAGACTAGTAAATTAGGTAACTTTAAGGCTATTAATTACTATTAGTCTATAGATCTTAGTAAGTAGTATAAAGGTAATTAGACTTCTATAATTATAAGACTAGACATTAATTATAATATCTAATATATTATTAGTATATTTAGTAGTATAATTCTAGACTTCTAGAAAGCCTTTAATATTTAAGCCTTATATTCTTTTATAATTTATTAAGGTGTCTATAGAGGTAATTATAATCTTATAAGTAATTTATTAATTAGTATAAGACTATAGCTTTAAAGTAAGTATAAAGTAAAAGAAGGTATTTCCTTAAGTATCTTCTTAATACTAAGAAGTAGTATCTTAGATACTAATTACTAGTAAATATTATATCTATAGTAATAAGAACTAAGGGGGACAAGTAAAGTAAATAATAAAGAGGGTAAATAAAAAGTAGTTAGTAGTAGTTATACTAAAGATAATTACTATAAAGGCTTAGTTAAAGTAGCCTTATTACCCTTAGATTTAATTATAATAATATTATCTAATCTAGCTAGTAAAACTATATAAGGTCTTAATTAATTACTCTAGAATTCTTTAAAGAATATAGCTAGGATATCTCTTATAGTATTATAGTAGTATAATCCTTTATAGTAGAACTTAAAGCTAATTTACTTAATCTAGGATACTTATAGCTTATCTCTAAAGCTCCCTTAAAGGTTTAGGTCTATCTAGAATATATTCTTAGTTAGGTAAAGTTTCCTTAATTATAACACTATTCTAAACTATTTAAGTATATATAGACTATACTTTTATTCTTTTACCTACTAGACTAAATTAATAATATATATACTTATATTAATTAGCTAATAAATATATAGTAGAGTATTTAATCTCTAGTAGAACCCCTTTAAAGCTATTATATTATTAATAAATAGTTACTTTAATTATTTATTTACCTAGAGGGGATTATACTAGTAGACTATACTATCTCTTTAATCTATAATTAGCCTTATATAATAGCCTAGGTTATTTATATAAAGGGAAAATATTACTAGGTGTACTTATATTTTAATTATAGTAGTAATCTTATTTAACGTAGGTAAAATAGCCTTTACTTTACCTTAATTTACTATACTTTTCTAAGTAATTAAAATAATAGGAATATTCTAAACAAGGGCTAAGTCTTAAGTTATAATTTATAGTGCTATACTAATCTTGTCCCTTATAATTTAATCTTTATATAAAAGATATCTTTATAAGTTATAGTAGTTAATAAAGATATCCTTAGCTTTATAGTATAACTAACCTATCTATATTAAATTACTTATTATATTCTTAAATATATCTTAACGCTATATAAAGAAGTTATCTATATTATCCTAGTCTAGCTAGTTAAGGAATTAGATATTATTTAGAGTTAAAATTATTCTTAGGAAGCTCTTTTTTATTAAGATCTAATTATAGTGTAAGTATATTTAACTATAGAATCTATTATTTATATATTAATTAAGGAACTAAGAGAGCTTTACTGCCTAGATTAAAGTAAGAGGTATATTTCTAAGGTTAATTAGGTAATTATTTCCTTAATATCTAAACTAAGACTAGATATCCTTTTTATAGTTATTAATAGTAAAAGAGCACTTAATCTAAGTATAATTATCTACCTAATTATAGGTAGGTAAAGTAAAAGCAGAAGAAGCTAAAGATAATATTATATAACTATAATTAAAAAAAAGTAAAAAGTAATACTAGTAAATATTTATAGATTAAGGAAAAGAATTAAGTTTAAATAGTTAATAGTAAAAAGTAAGCTTTAAAGAGGAAATAGATAAGTAAAAGTACTTAGATAGTAGTTTAATTTATTAGTTACTAAAGTTTACTATTATTATTATTAGTTAAAAAAAAAAGAATTATTTAATATAGGTTAAGTAGTTTTTATATTATAAATTAGTAACTATTAGCCTAGTAAATAGAAGAAGTTATAAATAATCTAAAGGATAAAGTAGTTTAGTAGTTCTTTAAAGGGGCAAAGGAGTAATTTACTATTATTTTATAACTTTAAGTTATAAATTATTTCTTTAGTTAGAGTTAAAGTAAAGTTAAATAAGTTATCTTTATTAGTTACCTTCTTCTTTAATTTATCTTTTTAATTTAACCCTTAATTAAATATAAAAGAGAACCTTTTTACTGGCTTCCTTAACTTCTTCTTCTTTTTATAAATATACTTCTTTTAACTAGTAATTACTAATAATAAATTAATTATTTCTTATACTATAGTTACCTAATTATAACTTCTATTTTTATAATTATATCTTACTAGTATAATCTTAACTTTTATTATATTAATTATATCTTTTAGTTAGTTATTAAGCTATAGTAGTATTTACTTACTATACTACCTAAGGACTTTATAATTAAGAAATAAGGCTTTAAGTATTATAAAATTAAGGAGTATTACCTTTATATAAGTTAATTCCTTTTTTCTTATACCTAATCTACCTTTTCTTTTACTAATTATTTATTATAATCTTAGGTCTTAAAGACTACTAGTTAGAGGTCTTTTCCTAGTCTTACTAGTAAGCTTTATTCTAAGTTTATAATTATTAACCCTAAGGATAAATAGTCTAATAGTTAAGCTATATAAGAGTTCTAGTCTTAGATTAAGAATTAAGCTATTATTTAAAGTACTTTAAATAATAGTCTTATTATTAATAAATTAAAGTAGCCTTTATACTATATCTTTATTAATTATAACCTAGCTAGGTATTTTAGAACCTTCTTTTAGAAATTATTTAACTATACCCTAGTAGTTAACTCTCTTCTAATATAAGTATTTAGTGTTTAAAACGTTGTCCCTTGTAACTACTATACCTAAGGATTTTAGAAATATATTAGTTCCTAATTAGAGGACTTAGCTTAAAGTATAAGTCCTTATTTTAAGTATATTTCTCTTTTAGACTACTTTAATTATTAATATATAGATTATATATTCAATAAAATATAAAGTATAATTACTAAGTTAATACTAATTAGTAAAAAATGAGACTTTTTACTATAACTAAGGATAATAGAATATAATATAAGTATTTAATTAGTAGTAGTAGTAGTTTATCCTTTATTAATTAAGATATAAAGGTAACTATAATAAAGATCTATTAGCTATTTAACCTTATTAATAAAGCTATAAAAATATTAGTTAATCTAGTGTTTAAGGGTTTCTATAGTTATAAAACAAGGTATATCTTAGAGAATTATAGCTAGCGTTATTAGGAGGTATATTAGTAAAAGGCACTTAAGTATTAGTAAAAGTATAATAGCTAATTTAATCTTCTTCTATTTCTTTTATTCTCTAGCTCTTTAGTGTAATTACTACTAATAAGGTAATTAATAAAATAAAAAAAAGATAATAAAGACTTACTTAGAATTATTTTAAAGTAGTTATTATTAAAATTATATTTATAAATATATTTCCTAGGTTATATTAACTAGATCTTTATCTCTAGTATTATTTATACTATCTAAGTTAGTACTACTATTATAATCTAAAGGAAAAGCCTCTAACTCTATATTAATTAAGCTTTTTAAATCTTTAGTAATCTTTAATTAATATTTATTTTTATTAGGTACTAAGTAAAGACTATTTAGGCTCTTAAGAAACTTCTTTAGTTAATTTCTTATATATATAGCTCCTATAATTAGTATACTAGAAAGAGTAGTAAGTAGAAAAGATAATTTATTAAGAGTAGCTAAGTAGATTTATTAAGGGCCCTCCTAATAGTAGTCTAACTTTATTAAAGTAAATATATTTATCTTTTACTAAACGTTAAAAACTAGGACTACATCTTCTTTTTTAAGCTTATTTATATAAAAAGAAGATTAATAGCTTTTATTAAACTAATTATAGCTTTATACTTAGTAATATATAATAATCTCTACTACTTTAACTTAATTTTTATATAATAATTAAAATACTCTTAGATAAAGCTATATTTTCTTCTCTAGAGTCTTAACCTCTTTCTAGTTAAAGATATACTAAGTAGCTATTTATTCTTTAATTAAGGTTATTATATAGTAGCTATAAATAAAATAAAATAGTATATAGCTAAAAGAGGTATATATTATAGTATAATCTATAAAAAGAGCTATATAAAGTATAGGTCTAATGTTTTTTTATCTTTAATCTAACTAAATATAAAGCGTATATATAATTAGTTAATAGCCTTTTTTAAGTAATCTATTAGCCCTAGGATTATAGGCAGAGATTACCTTACGCCTAGTACTATAATAATAATTAAGCTTATTAACTATACTTATATTCTTATATCCTTTATCTATAATTAGTATACTATAGATACTATATTAGTAAATTATATCTTCTTAGATAAACTTAGTAATATTTCTAAATATAGTATATTAAAAGATCTAAGCTTTAGGATACCTAGTAAATTTATAGTAGGCCTCTATAACCTTTTATTTACTAATATACTAAGTATTTAGTAAGACTTATAAAAAAGGTTACTTAATTAGTACTAATAAAATATAAAGGTTATTTAATTATTTAAATCTAGCCTTTTAGTATACTTTATAAGTAGTAATTAACTTTTAAACTTAAGTATATATCTTTAGCTAGTAGTACTATTTAGTATAATAGTAGTATATTACCTCTTGTTCTTAGTATCTTAATTTATTATATACTTATATAATTTAGTTAAAGTACTTCTAAGGTAAGTTAATTACTTAGTAAAAGTATAGCTAAGTCTTTATTCTTTATTTAAAAAAAAGTCTATTATAAATAATAAAGCTAATTATATTTTACTTAAAGCTTTTAAATTTAAGAATTAGTACTCTAGGAGAGCACTTAAGTATAAAAAAAAAGTATATAATTTACTTAGATATTACTAACTAGTCTTTATTAGTAGTAAGTAGATCTACTAGGATCTTAATATTATTATTCTAATCTAGGAGATTATTACTATAACTATATATTATAAAGAAAAGGTTCTTAGCTACTTAAGTATATAGGACCTTAGTATTAATAAAGTCCTTAATATCTTCTTTATTTTCTACTTTATATAGGTCTAAAGGCCTTATAGGTTTTCTTAATAAGCTATTTACTATAGTGTTTTTTTTATTAATATACTTACTTATAAAGTTAAAAAGTTAAATCTATATAAGCTAGTATATTATTATTACTAATAGTAAGTTATTTACTACTTTATTAATCTATATAATAAAGACCTATATATTTATCTTTAGTAAAAAGTTAATTCTAAAGAAATAGTTACAAAGTTACTTTAGACTTATTAGGACTCTTTATATCTTAAGTTTCCCTAAATTATATTTTAGCTTTAGCCTTTACTAAATTTTACTTTTAAAATAAGTAATAGCTTATTAACTATCTATAATTTATTTAAGTATAGCTTTTTACCCTTTAATACTAATGTCTATAGTTAAGATAATTTAGCCTACACTAGGCCTATAGTTAACACTAAATAAGGCTAAGGTAAAAGTAATTACTTTCTTAAAGGTGCTTATTACTTAAGCTTATTTACTACCCTAATTAAATAACTTATTCTTAGATAAAAGTAAATATAGTAGTACTACTATAGTTATAAAGTACTTTATTTAGTATTAATAAAAGGTAAAAATCTTTAGGAAGAATTAAATCTTTATAATATTATTATACTTCTCTTATTTAAGGATCTTAACTACTTTTACTTAATTAGGCTACTATTTATTAGTACTATAAATATATTTAATAATTACTACTATTAACTAGTACTACTATAACTTAGCTCCTAAAATTATATAGCCTATAAGCTTAATATTTACTAGAATATAATTAATATTATATAAGTGCTTATAAATAAACCTCTAGATTACTAGATAGTTAGGTAGTTCTTTATTATTATATCTTAGTTAAAGGCCTTTAATAATAATATTATTAATAAAAGTATTATAGTATTCTAGAATTAGGTTATAAAGGATTTAAGTTATAATTTAATAGAATTAGGTAACTAAGTTTATAGTGCCTATAAGAAGTATATAATACTAAAAGAGGCTAAGTAGTATTAAGAATATTATTAAATTATAACTTTTCTTTAGTAAAGAGATCTAATTATAACCTAAAAAAAAGTTAAAAAAAGATATAAGCTTTTACCTTATAAAGTCTTTAGAGAAGTTATCTACTAATAAAGGTTACTAAGTGTCTTTAAGTATTACTTTATTAACCTTAGTTACTAAGTTAATTAAGTATAACTTACTGTCTTTCTTTATAACTAAGAACTATAGATTCTAGTAAATAATATAACTCTTTTTAATAATCCTTTATATAATTTATTATTTAATTACCTTAAAGGCCTTTAGGAGTAGTACCTTAGGGATTAGTATTCTTTTTACTTACTATTAGTTTTTACTAGTTAATTAATAACGATCCTTATCTTATAATATTATAAAGGTTAAGAAAAGGTAGTTAATTATTATTATTAATAGTTAACTAGTTAACAAGGTAAAGTAAAAGTATAAGTGTAGTAGTACCTTTATATATAGGCAAAGGTAAAGGATTTTACTAGTAAGCAGTGTATTATATAACTTACTGCCTTTAGCTATATTACCTATATACTAACACTAGTAACTTTCTTATGTAGTAAAAGTTACTAGTGCTCTTATTTCTCTTAAAAAGCCTAAAAACGTAATAAAAACAAGAAAAGCAAAAGTATTACACTTTTTATAGTTATATACTACTATAAATTTATTTATTTATTTATCTAGTAGAGGTAGGCTTATACTATCTTGTTTAGGTATATTTCTCTTTAGCTATAGCTATTAAAAGTATATACTTATATTAGATAGATTTAACTACTATTAATCTATATAGTTTATATAACCTATTTCTTTCTCTAAGTGCCTATTATCCTATATTCTATTATTTCTATTGTCTTTTATTATATTTATATAACTTATCCCTTTATCTATATCTTTACTTTATTATAAGAAATAAGACTCTTAAGTGTTTAGTTTAGTAAAGACTTTATAAACTTATTAGTAAGGTTATTATTAATATAGATTTATTATACCTTAAAAAGCTTATATTACTTATATAATTATTATAGTACTATAATATTAATTATTAAGGGCTTCTTATAAGTAGTACTTAACTTTACTAAGCACTTATATAGTAAGTATAAGTTAGTATAGGTAATAGTAAAGATTAATAAGTTACTAAGCTTATTTACTACTATTATAATAGTTATAAAGAGAGTATACACTATATTAACGCCTATAACTATACTATAGACTTCTAATATAAAAACACTTTATATTACTTATTTAGATTTAGTTAATAAAAAATAAAGGATATTACTATAAAAGGTAAACTTACCTTACTTATTATTAACCTCTTTATTAGTAAAAAGAATAATAAATCCTAACTATAAAGTTAAGTTATAATTATTAGTAAAGGATTTATTAATAAATATAAATAGCTTTATATTAGGTAAGTTAAAGAAAATAAAGGTAAGGCTATAGTTAAGTAAATTTATTTACTACTAGATTCTCTAGTTAAGTTACTAAATAGCTTTACTATCTAGCTCTTTATACTAAGCTATAGTAGACAAGTTAAAGTATACTTTAGGCTAATAGATAGAAGTAATATATATACCTTAAGTATACTACTAGATATAGTCTTACTAGGCTATAGGTAATTTCTTGTTAATAAGTCTTAGCTTTATACCTTAGCCTTTTTAGTAAAGTGTAATAAAGGTGTCTTTAGCTAAAGTTAATAATATAATTCCTTTATTAAATACTAGAGGTTTATTCTCTATAAATAAAATTTTCTCTTTTATAAAGAGCTTTACTTTAGTAAGCTTATTATCTTTATAGTTAAAGAAATTAACACTAGTTAGGCTAATTATATTATCTATTTATATTTTAATTATTATAAAGTTAAGGTTTTTTATAGATAAAAGAAGTAAGTATAGGTTATATAAGGTAATAACTATATTAAGTTTTTATAGTAGTAGTAGTTATAAGTTATCTACTAATAGGTACTTACTTTAGTAAGGCTATATAATAGCTTTATTACCTTTATAATAGTGCCTTAAGAGTAGTAATTATAGATCTAAAGGGGAAGATATATATAAATAGTGTAGTTAAGTTATAAAGTTAACTATATATAGGCCTATATTATATCTTATAGCTATATTACCTTACTATTAGCTATAAAGGAAGAGGAAAGCATAAGAATTATACACTAGCTAGCTTTCTAAATTATAGGTAATTAAACTAGTAAGGTTTCTTTACTATTATTACTATAACCTTATACTATAAGTTATAATTTCTTATATAGCTTATTATTTTTACCTTTAACTTTATTAATAAGGTAAGTTTTAAAGATATAGCTTTAGTAAATAAAAAGGTTATATATAATAATCTTAAATATACTATAGTTAATAAGGCCTTAAATTTTACTTTTACCTAACTATTTAAAGGGTTTACTAGGTGTAGTAATAATACCTTAGTTATATAGTTATTATATAAGTGCTAGGTTAGCCTCTTCTTTAGCTAAAAGGAAGGCACTAGAGGGTTTATTTATTTTCTATAGTAGTATATTAACTAGGGTCTTATATAGTTACCTATAGGTATACTATAGAGGAGGAGAGGCTACTATTTAAATAGGTTTTCTTGTTCTTATAGTAATAATAATAGTATTTTTTATATATTTACTAGTGTAGTTAGTATTTATAAGTTAATTAGGTTAAAAATTTATACTAGTAGGCTTATTTATTTTCTTCTTAGTATAGTAAGGTTTAACTAAAGTAAAATAGAAGTTATATAGGCTATTAATATTAATAGTATAATCTTTACTATTAATAGATAGTAAGTAGTATAGGCTAGACTATTTACCCTTTTTATACTATACTTATACTTTACTACTTAACAGTAGGTCTTTAATAATAGAGATATCTAGGCTATTATATACCTTAAGTGCCTTATAAACTTAGTATATTATATAGCTCTTATAGAGGTTATTAGTAGCCTTTTAGATAGTAGTTACTTATTAAATAATATTAAGTAAAAAAGTAAAGTTAGTAGTTATATAAGGGTAAGTGCTAAGTACTAAGAGGGTTAGTATAAGGCTACTAAGGCCTATAGTGTTATTAATTACCTTAACTACACTCTAAAGAATAGATTCTTAGTTAGTAGTTAGGTACTCCTTATATATAATTTTATAGGCCTATTAAAGCACTATATAGTATTATTTAAGTTTTTTAAAACTATAGTATACCTTAATAAAGATAATCTTAACTTTAATGCCTATTATATAGGCTTTATATAAAAATTTAGTTATAGTAAAGTTTTTACCTACGTTAGTAATAATCTAGTCTAAAGGTCTTTAGTATATATTAATCTAGTAGTAATAAAGTGCCTTCTATATAGTCTTTAAAGAAATATTATAAAAAAAGTATACTATATTAAAGGTAGTTATAGTATTAATAATATAAAGAACTAGTTAGTTACCTTTAAAGTATATAATATTAATAATAACCTTATAGTTAAAAAAGTAGTTATTATATAAAGTAAATTTAAATTATAATAGTGCTTTCTTATAGAGCTAGTAGTAATAATAGTATTTAGTTAAGTGCTTAATAGCCTTAACCTTAACCTTATAACTAGCCTTATAAAGAACCTTATAAAGGTAGTAGACTAATAGGTGCCTAAATTATTAGTAAAGTTATTATAACTCTACGTTAGTTAAGTAATAACTAGTAAGGCTATATTTAAGTAGACTAAGGAGTATTTATAGATACCCTTATTTTTATATAACTAGTACTATAATATTACTTTATTAAAAGGTGTTTATAAGGTTATTAAAGTAAATAAATAGTTAATTTATATTTACTAAATAGAGTAAGAAAAGTATATTTATAGGTATTATATAAAAGGTAATAGGCCTAAATAGTATACTAACTATAATAGTGCTCTTTAAGTAAATAGTGTTACTACTACTAAACTAGATCTTTACTTAGCTAGTAGTAGCTATATTAATAGTTACTAATAGTTAGATTTATTATAATATAGTTACTTATAGGTAACTAGTAGTAAAAAAGGTTACTATACTTATATCTAGTAAAATACCTTAAAAGGTGCCTAATAAATAATAATCTAATATAAAAGAGATAGCTAGATCTAATAATACTATATTAAGGTTATCTTTTATTAACTAGTAATAGATAGCTTAGTTAGCTAGGCTAAAGGTAAGCTTATTACTACTAAAGGTAGTACTACTAAAGAATATAGTAGAGGTATAAAAAGTATTAACCTTTAGTTTATTTTTACTACTTTTAAGAGTATAGTTACCTTAAAGGTAGTAACTAAGGTCTTTATTATCTTTATTATCTTCTTTTTTTTATAGGTAATTACCTTTATAGCTAGTAAAAAAGGTTTAATGTATAGTTAATAAAAAGTCTTTTACTTAGTAGTTATTTTTAAATTATTAATATACCTTATATTACTTATTAGTAGTATATTTTATTAACCAATAACCTAGCTTATAGTAAATATAGTACTTTTTAGTATTATAGTTACTGTTATTATTATTATAATAGTTACTATTACTATAGTTATTACTAAACTACTAGTTATACCTTTAGCTATAGTAGGTATAGTTAACCTAGTATTAATTATTAAGGTCTACTTAGTACTAATTAACCTTGTTATTATATTTTATTATAGTACTTACTAATAACTATAGTTAGTAATAGACTTCTTCTAATATAGACACTAAATTAAATAAGTATAATTTATACTTATAAACTCTAAAGTAAGTATTTAATAGCTAAGATTAAAGGACTTTATTATTATAGTAGCTATTAGGTAGTACTTACTAAATTAAGGTAAGCTTATTAATAAGCTTCTTAAGTACTTTAAGCTTACTTCTCTTAGGGTTATTATATATAATATAGTAAAAAGTAGTATCTTACTACTTAGTAAAGTATATCTAAATAACTTTAAGGCTCTTAAAGTAAGCTTTTATTTAGGTAACTATAGTAGTAAGGTCTTAGATATTCTTACTACTAATTTAGGTAAAATAAAAGGTAAAAGCCTTGCCTTTAAGTATTAATAAAAAGGCTAATACTATTTAGTGTCTTTTAATACTAATTCTACTATAGTTATTATAGAATAAGTTTAACTTAATATTAAATATATTATATATTTTACTAGTATACTTAGATTTATTAGTAATAATCTTAGTTAAGGTACTTAATTACTAAAGAGAAAAGTAGTTACTAGTAGTACTATTTTTAATTAGTAGTAGCTATCCTATACCTTAGGGTTCTATAGGATTAGTATATAAGTAAGTAAAAGGTTCTTACTATAATTAATAATAAGTAAAAAAGGATAATAGACTATTACCTTATTAAGATAGTCCTTATATTATATTATATAAAGGAAGTAGTAAATCTTATATAAATTAAGTCTACTATAGTAATACTAAGGTTTACTACTTTTACTACTATAACTTTTATACTTATTTATTAAGTTAGGCCTATATTATTACTAATTATTACTTAAGGTTTATAAATATTACTAGGCTTTATTTAGTTATATAGGTAATAGGTTACTATTACTATTTTTACTTATACTACTCTAGGCTAATATAACTATATTATATATTATTTAAGAAGCTATTATATATTTTAATAAGCCTATTAAATATTACTAACTTATACTATACCTTCTTAACTTCTTTATTTATCTATATATAAAACTTATTATTATTAATAATAGTAATAAGGTATAAAGTAATCTATTAATAGTCTTTAGGTATAAAGACGCCTTAGTTAAGAAGGAAGTTATAAAAAATTAATAGTAGTGTTTTACTAGTAGTACTAAAGAGGTCTTTATCTTATTTATTAAAGTAACACTAAAAGTCCCTCTATAGCTTATAACCTATAAAGGTATATTTAGCCTATTTAGCTATATAATAAGTAAAGTAGAAGTAAATAGTAAAAAGGTCTTACTTATTAAAAAGGATTTCTTAGTTATACTTATTATAGTTAATATATTTTACTATAGAGGTAAGTACCTTAAGGTATAAGGTACTACTAGATTAACTTATTATAAGGTTAATTATTAAGGTTAATTAGTAGTAATTACTATATAACTTTTATAGTAGTAATTAAGTAGTAAGTTTCTTCTTAATATAACTTACACTTATAAGTCTAGATAGTACTAGGTTATTTTTATATATATAAGGTAGATAAAAATAGTTTTCTAAAGGGGTAAATATAAAGATAAAGAGGAAAACTAAATAAGGTAGTAATTATTACTACTTAAGTATCTCTTCTTAATAGCACTATAGTTAGTATAAAAAAGGTTCTTACTTATTAAAAAGGTTCTAATAGTGTAATAGACACTATAGTGTTTCTTATAAAGGTAAAGTAGCCTTAATAATACTTAATGTAGTTAGTAGTCTACTAGGTTATAGTAGGCTAAGTAAACTTCTATAATAGTAAGCCTTATTAATTACTAGTTATTAGTAATAATTAACTATTAATTAATATTAGTTTTTACTAGTTAATTAATAAAGATCTTTATCTTATAATATTATAAAGGTTAAGAAAAGGTAGTTAGTTATTATTGTTAATAGTTAACTAGTTAATAAGGTAAAGTAGGAGTATAAGTGTAGTAGTACCTTTATATATAGGCAAAGGCAGAGGATTCTACTAGTAGGTAATATATTATATAATCTACTGCCTCTAGCTATATTACCTATATACTAATACTTACTATACCTTATAAAGGATTATCTAGATTTCTTATAGTAAAGCTACTATTAGATTAACTTAGCTATATTTTAAGAACTTCTAAGTAAAACTTTTTTCTTTATTAATTAAGATTTACTTAAATAAGTCTTATTCTATAGGTAAAATATACTTATAATCCTTAATAAGTATCTTTTATTAGTCCTTAGTTAGTCTTAATCTTAACTTAATATCTAAGAACTTAGGTGTAATTAGGTCCTTAAACTACCTTAATTAGTCTTAAAGTCTTTTTTTAATCTTCTTAAGCTTCTTAAGCTTCTAATATAGGTCTTCTTTAGGTACTAAACTATTAAAGAAAGTATTATTAATAAGCTAAACCTTTTAATTTTTATACTTATATATTATATTAATTTTTACTATATATTAAGTTTATTTAATTACTTTAGCTATTATCTTAAACTAATATATAGTATTCTTTTAGTGTTTACTAATCTATTATTAAGAGTATTAATCTTTTTATCTAGATATTAATTATATTCTTAGATTATAGTAAGAATCCTTATATTCTTAGGATAAGCTAGATTTACCTAGTTTTATCTAGGTTACTATAAAGATTTAGTAAATCTAAGTAGCTTAAGGTTTAATTATATCCTATATAACCTTTATTAAGAGTTCCTTAGCCTTATTATTATCTAGAATAGCTACTAGATACTTATTATCCTTTAATTTAAGTTCTAGGTATTTAGTCTAGGATCTAGTAGTAGTTCTAGTGCTACTACTAAATCTTAGTTTTTTAACTTAAAGACTTCTATAATATACTAATCTAGTTAAAGTAAAATACCTATAACCTTTAAAAGGCTATTAGTCTTAATTACTTCTACTAGAATTTATAAAAGTATATTTTCTATATAAATATAAGCTATAATTAAGTAATTACTAACCCTAAAGGAGAGCTTTATATCTTAGGTAAATAAAAGCCTAAAAAGTAAAAGATTAGTAGTCTTTTATTTATCCTTAATAAAAAAGTAAAAGCTAACCTTATACTAATTAATCTAGATATCTATATAATAGAATTTATTAAAATTTATTAAACTACTTAAATCTAACTTAAATATTCTTATTTAAAGCTTAATTTATATATATAAGATTTATACTAATTTAATATACTATTTAAATAAAATATTAGCTTATACACTAGTATTTAGAATAGTAATAATTAAAAAGGCTATATATACTTAATTAAGGCTTATAATCTTAACTTTTAGCTAAAGATATATATTTAAGATAATTATAGTTAGTAGTACTACTATAGGCTTTATACTTTTTATTTACCTTATTTTAGTAACTTTACTTATTTTTTCTTTAATTAAGTTATTATATATATTAAAAAGGCTTTTAATCTTAGTTTATTATTAATCTAAATTAGCTAAATTAAGTAAAGACTTTAGAGCTTTAATTAAAACTTTATTTATACTAGTGTATTTTTACTTATATAAAGTAGTACTTATAGTAGTATTAAACTTTAGCTAGATCTACTAAAGAAGTCTTACTAAAAGAAAGATAAGTGTATCTAGCTTTTTCTTTATAATCTTCTAGGCTTCTTAGGTAAAATCTAGGCTTAATAGTTATTTTACTATTAAAAACTACCTTAGTTTTATCTATAAGTCTTCTTAATTATTATAATCTTTAGCCTTATTAGAAGTTAGTAATAAAGCTAGTTTATTTAGTCTATAAAGTATTATAACTCCTAATCCTAAGTGTTTTATTACTAATTAGGAGAGTATATAGTCCCCTATAGTTTCTGAATTATTATCTTTTTTATTAATTACTATAGCTTCTTTTTTTTTCTTTAGAAAAAAGACTACTTTTATTATTTTTAGTAGTATTAGGTTTTACTTTCTAGCTTTATAAGTTTTTTATAATTTACCTTTATTTTACTAATTAACTAAGTTTTAGTTCTTAAGAGGTTACTTTTACTTAATAGTATAAATATTTATATAGTCTTAATTAAGTAACTTAAGACACTATATATATATATATTTAACTAAAGTTACTTAAGTTACTATAGGGAGAGTAGGTTTATCTTACTAAAGGAGGCTAATCTATACTTCTAGGATCTAGTAAGTAAGTAATTTATAGTCTATATTTATTAATATATTAGCTATATATAAAAAGAAAATTAATTAATTAGTAACTTTATACCTATAGCTATCTTTAATTATAGTAAATAAGATATTATTTATTAGGCTTTATTTATTATATTTACTATAATACTAGGCGCTTTAAATTAGAATTATAAGCTAAGTATCTTTATCTATTATATACTACTTATACTTATAGATAAACTAGTAATCTAGAGACTAGTAGTATTAGTATTAGTCCCTAGGTCTAAGGGTAGTAGCTTAATTAGGCCTTATAATATTAACTTTAAAGATTCTTACTAGGCCTTAGCTCTAGATACTATTCTAATAGATCTTAAGATTCTTTATTTTATTTATTAGTTCTTAATTAGTAGTTTTTAAGACTAGTTAATTAATTTATATATTAACTATTAGTTATTAAGTCTACTAGTATCTTTAGTACTAATATAGGCTACTGCCTCTAGATTATAAGGTTAAGTCTTAACCTATAGACTTACTTAAATCTAGATTATAAGTAAAGAGAGGTCTAAATTCCTTCTTATATATAATTATATTAAGTAGACTAGCCTTAAAGTTAAAGTACTTATTAGATTTAATAAAGCTCTCTAAACTAACTTTAATATCCTTAGTTATACTCTTAATAATATTAATATAGAAGTATTTATATATAGCTATAATTAGGCTTTTATTAAAGATAGTATAAAGGTCTTAACGCTTTATATAGGTAATAATATTATTAATCTTAGTAAATAAAGCTTAGGCTAACTATAGATTAAAGTCTATAATAAAGGCTTTTATAGTAATCTTCTTAATCTACTCTTCTTTATTTAGAAAGTAATTAGTATCTTAGCTTCTATATTCTTTTAGAAAATACTTCTTAGCTTAATCCTAAGGTAAGTATTTAATTATATTCTTAACTAAATATTAGTAACACTAAGGATAGGTTAATATAGTTAACTATATATATTAGTAGTAATTAATAAATAATAAAGGTAACTATAGTTCTCTATTATACATAAAGAAAAGAAGGATAATTATTATAGGTTAGTTAGTTAAATAACTAACTTATTATCTATAAATCCTTAGAGAATCTATAGCTAAATATCTAAGGATTTACTAGTAATAAGTTATTAGGGTTAACCTAATAACTCTAATATTTATCTATAATAGTTAATATTATAACACTAGTAACTTTCTATAGTGCTAAAAATCCCTATTATTTATATCTAAAAGAACAGCTAAAAATATAATAAAAACAAGAAGCTAAAAAGTATTTAATACTTCTTGCTTATATAGTCTATTATATATAAGAAACTTATTTATTAACTACTTATTACTAACTAGCTTCTCTAATATATTATTTAGTAATAACTTTATAAATTATCTACTAGGTTAAGATTACTATTAATCTACTATATCTTATAAATCTTATAGCGTTTATATAATTAGTAAAGAGCTATAATATCTATTATAAGTTACTTCTCTCTTATAGTACTAAGCTTATAAGGCACTTATAAAGTAAGTATAAGTTAGTATAGAGTATTATAGGTATTTATAGTAGTTTAAGGTAGTTAGTAATTATTATAAAAGTAATACTAATTATATAGGTAATATTAGCACTAGTAACTATCCTATAAACCTTAGAGGTAAATATACTATATATAATTCTTTTACACTTTATTAAACTAAAGTAGATAATATTAGTAGTTAACTTAAAGCTTTTACTATTAGTAGTAGGTTACTTAATAATTTATTTATTAGTAAAAACTATAATAAAGCTAAGTTAAAAGGTAAAGTTATAGTTATTTATAAATAAGCTATTAATAAATATAAAAAGCTTAGTAGTTATAAGGTTAATTAGTAAGAATTATAGGCTATAGTTAAGGTTATTAACTTACTACTTAATTTAGTAATTAAAAGCTTTAATCTCCTTTACTATAGGTAATTAGTGTTAAGTAGTAACTAAATAGTTAAAGTAAGCTTTAGGTTAGTAAATAGAAGTAATATATACACTATAAGTATATTACTAGATATAATTTTACTAAGTAGTAGGTAATTTTTTATTTATAAGTTAAAGCTTTTTACTTTAGCTTTTCTAATAAAAGGTAAGCGTACTATTAGTAGTAATAGATAATATACTACTATTAAAGGTAATAAAGTTATTAGCTATAAGTAACTACTTAGGTTTTATTATAAAAGTAGCCTTCTTAAGCTTTTTCTCTTTATAGGTAAAGAATTTACTATCTATAAGGCTAATTATATTATCTATTTATATACTAATTAATCTAAAGTTACTATTATTAAGTAATAATATTAATAAGTAAAGGTTAAAGGTTAGAGTATTAAAAAAATACAATACAAATATAATATAAATATAATACATGTATTTGTATTTTTTTTCTAGTACAATATAATACATGTATTTGTATTGTATTTTTTCCTATATACAATATAATATAAATATAAATACATATATTATATTTTGTATATTATACAAAATACAAAGAAAAAATACAAGATTAATTCTTTCTATATATATTTATGTAGTAGTCTAATAATATATAACTAAAAATATATTAGTAGGTTTATATATATATCTATATATTAAAAAAAATATTTTATTAATACTAATACTATTACTTCTTTATATATATTATATATATTTAAAAGTAGTTATATTATTATTTACTCTTAGTTACTTAGTTATTAATACTAAGATTTCTAATATTATTACTATAAAAAGTATTTAGAATAATATTAGTAATATAGTATTCTTTTACTTCTTTAATATTATAATTTAAAACACTATTTATACTACTTTCTTCCTAGTTATAATAATTATAACTAATACTATACTCTATAGTATTACTAATAAGATTCTATTATATAATATATTAGTATAAGTTATAATTTATCTTTAATTATATATAATTTTAAAAACTAATAAGTTACTTACTTTAAATTCCTTATAAGTATTATTAGTAATACTATTTATTTTATTATTAAATACTTTAAATAATAGTAGCTTTAGAGAATTACTTATAATACTATCTTTATCTTGTATTATAATATTATATAGTATAGTATAAGGATTAAATATCTCTAAAGTATTAATATTCTGTTGGTCTTATAAATCTTGTTGTTTAGTTTCTTCTTTTTCTAAGTCTTCTAATAATATATTATAAATAGAAGAAATATAACTACTAGAATCTTTTATTAAGTTAACTATATCTATAACACTACTACTAGTATTATTATTTACTATAAGATTTAAGGTATTATAGTAGTTAACTTTATTATTAAAGTCTAGGTATTTCTAATAATAAAATATACTAAGAGGTAAAGAGGATTCTATCTAAGTAAGTAAAGTTAGCTAAAAGAAATAAACTAATTATATTCTTCTTAAATATTAAAGTACTTACTATAAAGAATACATTTAGTATTTTATTAATAATAAATATAATATAGCTTAAGAAAAAGATTATTTATAAAGAACTATACTTAGAATAATAACTAATAAATATAATCTATAGATAATAAGGTAATACTTAATAATATAATAAGATATTAAAAAATAAAAAGATATAAATCTTAAGAATATAGATATTAAGATATTTATATTTTAAAAATACTTTACTAAGTATTATTATATAGTATTATTATATATAAATATTATATATAATTCTTATAAGTTTTACTTTATAGAATAATTCTATAAAGTAACTTTATAAAGTATATAATCTAAAGTATAATATAAACTATATATAGTTATATTATATATTTTATACTACTATAAACTAATTATACTTAAGTTTTTTATTACTTTTAAGGTATAACCTTATAAAATTATATAATTTATAACTATACTATATAGTTATATATATAGTTTTATTATATATACTATACTACTATAAACTACTTTTACTTAATCTCTTTATAACTTATAACTTATAACCTTATAGAATTATATAGCTTATAACTATACTATATAGTTATAACTTATAAGCTATATAAAGTATATTATAATATATAAATATTTAAAATATTATATTATAAGATATTTAAAGTAAATAAAGAATATAAGTCTTAATATAAAAAAGTACTATACTTTATTAAAATATAATTATTATTTTAGTATTACTATATATATTAACTTAAACCTTATATTATATATATTATTTTTAAAAAAAAAGATAAAAAACTTAAAATCTTATAATTATTATAAAACTTATATATTTCCTAAAGTAGTAATTACTAGGGCTAATAAGTTACTTACTTAAATAGGAAAGGCTTATAAAATCCTAGTGTTTTATACTTTTTTCTTACTTATGTACTTCTACCTTACTATTATTTTTATACTTTCCTCTTACTTATATACTCCTACCTTACTATTGTTTTTATACTTTCTTCTTACTTATGTACTCCTACCTTACTATATATACAAGGTAGTAATACATAAAGACCTACATTAGAACCAGAAAAAGTCAGGTTTTTTAACTAGACTAAGGGTAAATATTTATCCCCTTTTATTTCTAAGAATTCTAAGAAAAGAAGAAGAAAAAGAAGAAGAAGAATATCTATATATACTCCTTAAATCCTCCTTTTATTTTAGATAGTCCTTAGAATAAGAAATTATACCTTTCTCTATATATTAGATATAATAGATTCTTTTACTCCTTTAGCTAGTTTACTAGCAATAGACCTTACTGCTTAACAAGTTATTATTTAAATAATAGCTTAGCACTTTCCTTAAGGTCTTTCTTAAGCCTCTCCTAGTTATATTTCTCCTCAAGAGGTACTACTAGATTCTTCTTCTTAAGAGCTTTCTAATAATACTACTCTTGCCCTTATTGACCTTTTTTCTAAATTTATAGAGTATCTAGAAGATATTCTATCTTCTTTTACCCCCCAAGAAAATACTTTAACCCCTTTTACCTAGCTTCTAGCTCTAGAAGAAAGCTTTTAGCCTTCTTTTATACCTTAGTTAGTAAGTAATAATTATTATAGTATTTATATATATATATATATTAATTAGTTATTATAGGGGGTATTAAAGAAGTATACTTGTTCTTTTTATAAGACTTCTTATAAGTCTAAGAGGTCTTATGCATCCTATATGCGTTAGTTTAAGCAGAAAGGAGGAAAGTGTTCTAGAAAATAGGCCTAGTATATAGTTAGTATATAGATATATATACTATATATTTTTCTTAAATATTTTACTTAGATATTTAAACTTATTATCTAATTAAATAGTTATAAGTAAGTAGTATAAGTTAAGAAATTACCTTAAAAAGGTCTTATAGTTATAGTAAGTAGTTAGATAATAATTAAAAGAATATTAAGAATATTACTTTATATAAATAATAAGCTAGTTTAGAAAAAGTAGATATTTTTAAAAGAAAAGTACTCTAGAAAAGGTCTTATAGTTATAGTAAGTAGTTATATAATACTTAAAAAGATATTAAGAATATTATACTATATAAGTAAAAGGTTAGTAAAAGAAAAGTAAATATCTTAAGAAAAAGTACCCTAGAAAAGGTCTTATACTTATAGTAAATAGTTATATTATACTTAAAAAGATATTAAGAATACTATACTATATAAGTAAAAAGTTAATTAAGTAAAAGTAAATATTCTAAAAAAAGTACCCTAGAAAAGGTCTTATAGTTATAGTAAGTAGTTATATAATAATTAAAAAGATATTAATAATACTATACTATATTATATATAAGTAAAAGATTAGTTAAGTAAAAGTAAATAATCTAAAAAGAAGTACCCTAGAAAAAAGTCTAAAAGTTATATAGAGTATATAATATTAATACTTAAAAGCTCTTATATAAATAATATATAATATAAATAATCTAATAAGTAACTTATAATTTTAAATTATAAGTATCTTTAAAGAGCTATAAACACTATATTTATATACTATACTAATAATATATATACTTATAAGTTTATTTATATAGTTTATAGTTATATCTTATAATTATATTCTATAGTTTTAGTTTATAGTTATACTTTATAGTTATACTTAATAATTATAGTTTATAATTATATCTTATAGATTATAGTTTATAGTTATACTTTATACTTATAGACTATAAGTAATAGTTTATAAGTTATAGTTTTTACTTAAAGCTTATAGTTATACTTTATACTTATACTTTATAATTATAGTTTATAGTTATACTTTATAGTTATAGTTATAGTTTTATCTTATAGTTATATCTTATAGTTATACTTTATTATTTATATACTTTATTATATAGTAAATAATTATAATAAAATAACTATATATACTATCTTTTTCTCTTTTTCTAATTCTTTATTTTATTTTTACTATTAACTATATTTTACTTAACTTATAACACTATATACTATATTACCTACAATATAATATATAAATATAACCTTAAGAAAGACTACTTACTATATTATATTATAACTATTACTTTAATATAACTTACTAAAACCTATAAAACTATATTTTATATTTTATTATTAAATATATCTAAAAAAAATAGTAGCATCTAACGATTTTTATTCTTTTTATAAGAGCTCTTCTAATATAATAGATAGTAAAGCTTCTTCTTAAGTTACAGTAAACTCTTTAACTAATGTATATACATAGTAAGTGGCGCATTATAGTAAGTAGCACATGTCTACCTTATTTCTACTAGCTTTATCCTTACATTAACCTTTCTCTATGTACAACAATGGAATCCTCTTCTTAAGAAAGCTGAATTATCCTTGTAATTATAGCTATCTAAAAAGACTAAAATCTATCTATACGAAAGGCAGCCTCTATCTACAATATGCCTAAAACTACACTCTGTTATCAACGCGCTAGAAAAGTCGCATAAGCCAAGACACATTTAAAATTAATAAAGATAACTATATCTAAAGAGGAGGTAATTCTTAAAAAGGTTATTAACCTAATTAATTAAGGATTTCCTCTACAATAAGAAGATATACAAGATATAGCTAATTAACTCCTTAATATATACAATAGGATATATATTAGACCCTAATAGGTAAAGAACTTTATATAATAATAACCTTAATTAAAAATATAATTTTAACGTTAGATTAACTATTAGAGGGCCTTAGCTAAGGATCCTATGATTATATAAGGCTAGTTTACACTTATATAAAATATAATTATAAAGTATAAGATATAGGATTATAATATCTATAATTTTAATAAGACTAGGTTCCTAATAGGAATACTATTATATATAAAGGTTATTATAACTTCTAACTAACGTAGAAGGCCTTATATAAAGTAGCCTAGTAATTATAAATAGGTTTCTATTATTTAAGGTGTATATACAGATAGCTAGGTAATACCTTTGTACATTATTATAAAAGGTAAATATTACCTTTTATTATAGTACTTTAATAGTAAATTTTTAGCTATATAGTGTATTTACCTAAGTAAAAACAGATAGACTATAAATAAGATTAGCCTAGATTAGCTAAAGCACTTTAATTAGTGCATAAAGTCTTATATAAAGGGTACTTATTACCTTCTAATCCTAGATAGCTATAATAACTATAAATTAACTAAATTTAATAACTACTGTACTAAAGAAGGTATTATTACTTTATATATACCTCCTTATTTATTATATAAGCTTTAGCCTCTTAATATTAGCTATTTTAGCCTTTTAAAGCACTTATATAGCAAGGAAATTAAGAAAATAATATAGATATAAATTATATATATTACTAAGGATAACTTTTTTCCTGCCTTTAAAGTAGTATTCTTTACTTTAATAGGTAAAATAAATATATAAGTAGGTTTTTAATAGGCTAGTCTTATACCTTTTAATCCTAAAGTTATTATTTCTTGCCTAGATTTTAAGCTAAAGACACTAATACTAGTTAACTTATGTCTAACTAGCTTAGGCTTATAGGACCTAAAGACATTAATAACAGTAATTAAAGGCGTATAAAGCTCTGCCTTATTAAAAAAAAGGATTAGGGACTATTAAAGAAGTTTACTAACACTAATATATAAAGTAATTAACTTATAGTTAAAGGGTATTAGCAAGTTAGTATATTAACTTACTATTATTAAGGTAAAGAACTATTAACTTTATACAAGGATAAAGGTACTTAGTAAGCGCTAGAGGGCTAAAAAGACCTAACTATGTCTTAGAAGATTACTTAATATAGCTAAAGTAGAGGCACTATAAAAAGAAAAGGACGTTATTAAAGCTAGAGGTAAGGAAATGTCCTAAAAGGGGGGTTATACAGAGAGTAGTAAACCACTTGCACAACAATATAGCAATTACAGGAAGACTAGATATAACGTATAAACCTATAAGGTAGTTTAGGATACTAATAAAGAATAAGGTAATATATATTTTTAATTAATTTTATATAATCTAGTTAAATTAAGTTATTAAAAAGATAGAAAGGTAGGTAGATGTACACTACTTACTATAATACGCTACTTACTATATATATACGTTAATAAAATAAAAGAAAAAAAATCAATATATAGACATATTAGAGAATAGTCTTACTTATACTATTAAGCCTACTAATTCTTATATTATAGTAAATAAGCTATTTACTTATAGTTTAAGTACTATTAACTATAGTAGACCTAGGGAAATTATATATAAATATAATATGCCTAACTGTAACTTTAGCTTTAAACTAAGGCTAAAAGATTTTAAGCTAGCTAAGGCTAA
>NW_026850753.1:0-38258 GCF_030913465.1 Colletotrichum navitas
CCAGCCCCGCAATGTGTCTGCCTGTTAACCGCTACCCTGATGTGCGGCCTACCGGTATGTGACCGAACCTGCTCTAATCGTCAAACTCCCGATGGTCGCTATGACCTTCTAGTTTAGTCTCCCCCGTAAGGCTCCTCACGCCTTTTCTTTTCCCATCTGGCAATGGTATGGTGATATTGCAGCTCAACCTTGTAGCTTATGTCAAGCAAGCTCGCCGGCCTCGTCGGCCGGCCATGCAAGGCACTGCCATCCCTTCTTGTTAGTTCACTCAGTTTAACCTAGGGTTCCCGACCCGTCCGTTCCTCCCGAAGGGCCGGGGAAGGGATGCCGCCGCCGTCGCGTAATCAGTAGTCATGCCATATGCTCCAGACCACCACCTGCGGCGTACCAACCGCAACCCAAGGCTACCTCGCCAACCGGCTCGAGCCTTCGACTACCTGTGGTGCTCGTTTGGGAGGGTGAGGGATAAAAGAACAGTCATCTTTCGTGATAGCAGTCAACCGGACCACTTCGAACCCCACGTCCCTCCTCGATTCAAACCACCTTACCTGTCCATCACTAGTTCCTCTGCTTCGCTAAGTCTCCTCGTTGAACTGTTGTGCCGTATTTGCCACCTCTTCCTCCTCCAACGCTACCAGATAGCCCGGTTCCTACCTCAAGATAACTCCATAATCCGAAAAATGCAACCCCCTCTGCCGTCCGTCACGCCCACCTGGCGCAACGACACCTACGATGCCATCTCGCCCTCGCGCCCAGAGCTGAGCGCGGCGGGCAAGACTATCATCGTGGTTGGTGCGGTAAGTTCAATATTGATGCCTTCTCCTCAGAACTCTCCTCGGATCCCCCCCCCCCCCCCCCCCTTCCTTAGGTCGCTCCTCGGATCGCGCCCCTCTTATGCCCCTCTTCTTTCCCCTCTTCTCATACTACTACGACCCCACCGCCCTGCTCGTGGTATGATGTATCCGATGGATTGTGGCTTCGGTAAACGGGAGCTCCCCCGGAGAGACCTTCTTGCCCCTGATAACTCCATCTTGTGTGCCGCGCGGTCTTTGAGTCTAATCCGTCTTTTTCTCCAGGGGAGTGGAATCGGTCGAGAGACTGCCCTGGCCTTCGCCTCTGCCGGGGCCGCCCGAGTCATTCTCCTTGGCCGTACCGAGGCCGCCGTGGCCCAGACGGCCGCGTCCCTGCCTACCTCGGTCCAGGCCGACGTGCACGCTGTGGACATCACGAACGAAGACGCCTTGACCAAGGTGGCGGCGGCGGTGGGCCAGTGGGACGTCCTCGTCCTGACTGCCGGTTATGTGTCCAGCCCCGCGCCCGTGGCGGCATCGGCCAGCGACGAGTGGTGGCAGAGCTTCGAGGTGAGTCCCTCATGCCCTGCTCCCCACGGCTTTGGTTCCGATCCATCGCTCTGGGCGGGGGAGAGAGATGGACACCTCCCCACCGTCCAAGCCCTTCCCCAAGCAATTCAACTCACACAGCACGTGGTAGACAAACACAAAGGGCACGTACCTCGTCACAAAGGCCTTCCTCCCCACGGCCAACCCCTCCCACGCCGCCGTCGTTGCCCTCACCACCGGCACGACGGCCCTACCGGCAGTGGCGCTCCCTGGCCTATCCGCTTACATGGCGTCCAAGCTGGCCCAGACGAAGATCATCGAATTCCTCGCCGCCGAGAACCCCAACCTCTTCGCGGCCACCCTTCACCCGGGCATGGTCGAGACCGACATCTTCAAGAAGAGCGGTGCCAAGGCCGAGGCGCTCCCAATGGACAAAGGTGCGTCGTAGTCGTCTTCCACTTCGTTCTTCTCCTCCTCCCCCTCCTCCCCTTCTTCCTCCTCCTTCTCCTCTCTGATCGTGTCTCTTGCTTTCCCCTACTATCGCAGTGCATCTCCCAGATCAAATCCCTCCGTCTCCTTCCTGTTTGTTGTAGCTGCTTGCGCGGGGCAAGCAATATGACTGATTGACTGACTAACGTACCTTGTTGCAGTGCAACTCCCGGCCCACTTCACCGTCTGGTTGACCAGTCCCGAGGCGGCGTTCCTGAGTGGCCGCACGGTTTGGGCGAACTGGGATGTTGAAGAGCTTAAGAAAAGCGCCGGGGCAATCCAGTCCGGTCAGCTGCTCACGAGCGGGATCAACGGATGGCCCTACACAAGTCTTGCGTGATATTTCTGTGGTAAACTTGTTCGCAAAACTCGGGCTCATGTTGTAGCAGTAGCAAGCAGTAAAGTACCCACTCAATGAATCGTAGGGGTAAAGCACTTCATCGCTCAATGAATCAGCGTTTTGGAGACATGCAGCACGAAGGAACAAACCACGTCCAGGTGATTTAAAATCGCATTACTAGTGGAGGTTGTTCAACCCTTCGGCGGTTCAGTATATAAGCTATTATGCATGTGTGTTTAGGTTTCTGCACGTAACGTAGCCCGCTCATCTCAATTCGAAACACAGAGACAAGGGTCCCGGGTTTGATGTAAACTGGTCCCTGATTTCGTCAAAGACGCGGTTTCCCGTCTCTCCTGGTGCCAGGCGGATGTGGTACTTCTTGATCAGCCTCGCAACAACGAACCGCATGGTGTCTGTGGCAAGGAAGCGTCCCAGGCAGCTGTGGTGACCTAATAATAGAAAGGAAAGAAAAACACGGCTTAGCTGTTGAGTCATGAAGGTAAGCTAAAGGGGTTCACCGTACCTGTGCCGAATGGCGCAAAAGCTGCTGCATTGCGGATCATTTCCGGCTTGGTGGTCCATCTCTCGGGGACGAAGTCATTGGCCTTCTCAAAACAGTCCTCTCCTGCAGATCGAATAGTTAGTCAAAGTTTAAAAAAGACAAAAACCCACCACCGCTACTTACTTCGAGATATCACGTGGCGCGGGGCGATGATGGTCGTGTTAGGCGGTATAAACGTCCCACCGATCGCCGCCCCGTTTTCCGTCGTCTTCCTGGCCCCGCCCGTGAGGAGGGCGGGGTACAGACGGAGACCCTCGTTAATGACGGCGTTGAGATGAGGGAGGCTGGTGAGGACCTTCAGGTTGGTCACGTCGACGTCTTCCAGTTCCGCGTAGACTTTGTCGGCATGCTCCGGGTGCTTGGCTATCTCGCAAAAGACGCCGATGAGAGCGGCAGCTGTAGGTTCGCTGTGTCGTTTTAGCTTCCGAACGCCCAGGGGAAAGAGAGGGGGGTACGCGTTACCTTCCAGCCACAATAGCAAGCAGGCTGTCGCCGAAAATCCACGTCAAGCTGTCAGGCTGCTCAGTCTGATCGTGGTGAAGCTCCATCAGGTAATGGGCGAGATCCGGCGCGCCCGCCTTCGGGGTCGCAGGGTCAAGTCTAACACGCATCTGTCGCTCGCACCAGGCAACCATGTCAAACCAGTCCTTGAGGACGCTGACCCGTGGACCGAGCTTGAAGCCGACCTGGATCAGCCATGGAGCCGGGCTGAACGGGCCCAGGAGAGACAGGGCGCGTTGCAGCCGCACAATGATGTGATGCCACTGCTGCTGGTGCAGCATGTCAAACGACTTGCTAAAGACAAAGTCGCCCATGACGTCGAAACCGAACCAGAAGAACAAGTCGCGAACTTCGGAAGGGACATTGGCTTTGGCATTCGCCTCGATGCACATGTCGAGCTGCTCAATCCACTTGAGGATCTTCGTCTCGTGCTGGACGAGGGCTACATAACGGCGTGGCTCGTTAGAGATACATTCGCAATGCCAAAGGTTCCGCGGGTTGCATACCTTGTGCCGAGAAACCATAGTTCCACTCACGGCGCCTAGCAGCGTGGATAGGCTTGACGCGTGTCGTAACGAGCGCTCTGTCGGGGTGCAGAATGTCGTACCACTCGGCCTTGATGCATTCGGATCGGGGACCATCCACAGCCATGAAGACTCCCGGGTGGAAGACGGTGATCTCACTGGGTCCTTTTTTTTCTACTTGTGAGAATGCGCCTTAAACAAAGAATCATGTGTCAGTCCACTTACCTGTCCTCACGAAATCTCCATATTGCTCATGCAAACTCTCCAAGACCAAGTGGTTCTTGCAGTTTCTGCAGGCCCAGACATGCCAGAGCTTCGTGATGCGGGCGTACCACGGACCCTTGAAGCCGGCGGTGCTGAGCTGATGGAAAAAGACTCTGTATAAGGTGATGCTGGCAAAGAGGCCAGGAAGATATCCGGAAGACAGAATCAGCAGCGAACGAGAGAGCTCCCCGATCGTAGTGCCACCGTAGTATCTGCTCAGACCTGCGAAACAAGCAAAGAGCCACAAGTGACCCAACAGAATCTGAGGTGCCTGTACGTGCCATTCGCCATGGATGAAGATTCCCCGATGGACAGCAAAACCGCACAGAAGTCCAAGGCCGCAGAAGATAGCGTCCTGGTAACCGGAACCGAAAACTACATTCATCATGGAGTTCATGGCGAATGCATGTGTGTGTGTGCTTGAGAGATTCGTTGAAGCTCAAATCTTACCGACTGGCGATCTGCGAGTCTATCACTTGGGCATAAGACTGCACTCGAGCTCAAAGTCGGTTTACATACACCAGCTATGCTATCATCGAATCCGGCATGGCTCTCCCTTCCATGATTGGGTCCAGTCTAGACTCACTACCCGGTGGCAACCTGAGAAAAGCCGAATGCCACATACAATGACTAGTGTCCATTAGTTGAGGTGTAAGCTAGCGTAATCTGGCACAGTCTGCGTTGTCCATCGCTTCACCGCGGAAGGTCGTACTGGTTGATGTGAAGTACAAGCCAATATCGCGACGTGATACCCATGGGTCATCCCGATAACCTTGACATCCGGATACCCGACCAGGCCCTCTCCTGGTCATGCCACCGATCAGGGGGGGCAAGAAAGTGTGAGAGGGTCTTCGCCCCAAAACGTTAGACCCCTGTTGCATAAGGACAGACATACGGATGCAACTCTGCAATGGAACGTGCTTTCAACGGTGCCAAAAATGGCTGGTCGGCGCAACATCATGTCTGTGCAATACGGTGACGCGGGGTGATGCTGGGAGCATCCTCAGTGCTATGGAAACTGAGTGTTTTACCGCAATTGTACACGTCTCGAGATAGGGGTGCTTTGCCATGATTTAACACTGGCGGGAGCTCCAACGTTCTCCTTTGCTTCCGTAGACTCACTTGCTTGTGTCAATCTATATCACATACTTGTTCTGAAATGACTGCGACGTACGACTTTATCATTGTGGGCGGTGGCGTCGCCGGTTTGGTAGTGGCGACACGCCTGTCTGAAATCCCCGAGCTCCATGTTCTGGTTCTCGAGGCGGGTGAAGACCAAACGGCGGACCCTCGGGTCAATATCCCCGCACTGGGTCCCAGTCTTGTCAAGACGCCTTCCGACTGGCAATTCCGGACAGTGCCCCAGGTGAGTCTCTCTCGAAAAAATGTAGTCTTGGAAAGTCTGGGTTGCTGACAGGAAGTCGTCTGCAGAAAGGCCTAGGTGGTCGAGAGGTTGTCGTTCCTCAGGGTCGCCTTCTTGGTGGCTCAGGTGCGCTCAATGGTCTCTCCTTCACAGTCACCACAAAGGCCAACGTTGAAGCGTGGGCCAGTCTGGGCAACCCCGGTTGGGACTGGCCTACCTTCAAACAGGCCACCGAGAAGACTTACTCCATCGCACCTGGCGAAGGAAAGGGTCCTCTCAAGTTGTCTCTTCCAGACAACGCAGACTCTCTCTGGCCAACGGTCTGGCAAGAAACCATCCGCGGGTTAGGGTTTCCGGACTCGTGTGATCCCTTGAGTGGCCAAGGAGTCGGCAGTAGCATCACGCCTGACACTGTAGACCCCGAGACAAAGCAGAGAAGCTATGCCGGCAGCGCGTACGTCCAGTCTGCCAAGTCTCGGCCCAACCTGACTGTTGTGACGGGAGCGCTCGTGGAGAAGATCATCTTCAAGACAGACTCTGGAGACATTGTCGCCGAAGCTGTCCAGTACACCAAGGGTAGCGAAACGAAAACAGTCACGGCACGAAAGGAGATCGTGTTGAGTGCTGGAACGCTCAACTCGTCACGACTCCTCGAGCTTTCTGGCGTCGGCAATGCAGAGCTTCTCTGTGGACTCGGCATCGACGTTGTGCTTGACAATCCCCACGTTGGCGAGAACCTTCAGAACCACGTCATGGTTGGCGCAAGCTTCGAGGCCCTTCCGGAACTCGACACCATGGATGGCATCGTCCGTCAGGATCCGGCAGCTGTTGGAGCTGCCATGGAGACGTACGGCAAAGGCGCCGGAGGACCGTTCTCCAGAAGCGGTACTTCGGCGACGGCGCAGCTCCCTTTGCCGGCGGGTGAGGATTTGGGTCAGCTTCTCGACAAGCTAGATGGACCCAAGACATCGGCGACCCCGGCTTTCACGAAGGCTCTTGAGACGTATGTGCGGTCCGTCCTGACGTCGTCCTCAGAGCCTTCGGGATACTACATCTCGTTTCCCGGGTTCGCCTTGTTTGGCGGAGATGGCCACATGGCACCGCCGCCTCCTGGCGAAGAGAAGTACTTCACGATTGCTGCCATCCTCGCTCATCCCCTCTCGCGAGGTTCAAGTCACATCACGTCTGCATCGTTGGAGTCGCCCGCCGTGGCCATCGACCCCGCCTATCTTTCACACCCTGTTGACGTCGAAATTTTGGCCAGGCATCTCCAGTTCCTGGAAAAGATTGCGGCTAGTGAGCCGCTTCGCAGTCAGCTGAAGGCGGGAGGAAAGCGCGATCCGGCCAATGCCTTGTCTGATCTCGAGCAAGCCAAGGAGTTTGTACGCCAGACCGCAGTTGGCGCGCACCACTTCACGGGTACTTGCTCCATGATGCCTCGTGAACTTGGCGGAGTGGTCGATGAGAAGCTGCGCGTGCATGGTATCCGTGGCTTACGGGTGGCTGACGCCTCCATTGTTCCCATCACGGTGCGTGCCAACCCGCAGGCGACAGTGTATGCGATTGGCGAGCGTGCTGCCGAACTGATCAAGGAGAGTCTCTGAACAAGGTTCGAGATGTGAGAAGAAGTTGTGCCCAGGACCGACATGGGCCATGGACGCGAGTCAAGATAGCAACCGTAGATGCCAATGCAGTGTAACGTCCAGAAGCCAGATGAAACTAATCCCGCTCTTGTCAGTGCAAGTATTTCCAAATATAGGCGAGACGATACCCGGAGTCGGCAATCGGGCCTATCGTTGGCAAAGAACAGACCCTCAGCTGCGCGTCATTGTCAAAAGAAATGATGATGATCCTGCGTGAAGAGGAAAAAGAAAGTGCATTTCTGGGGAAGTCGTATTTGCAAGGTACCTTACCATGTACGTCACCAGAGATCTGCTGACAAGCGGTGATTGGCAAGCGTCTGTGCCATTTGTTTAGTAGCTGTTGGACGCGTCCCTTAGCGAGTTTAATGGGAAAAGTCGCAGTACCATTTTTCCTGCACCGATTATAGCCAAAAGATATGTACCGATACTTTACACGTGACTGCGAGCTTACCTCGCGTGCTGCTCCGCCCGGCCGCGTCGCTAACATTTTCGCGTCAAAATCGCCTCCGATCTGGATTGTCCACACTTGCACCTCGTCGCTTTACTCAAACAAACACTTCGACAGCCCACGAAATTTCGCCACACGTATGCCTTAACATTGAATCCGAAGCCCACTGGCTCTACACCCCTCGATTGCAAGCTTCAGACGCCTGCCATGTCTGACTCAAAGGGCTTATTCTCAGAATGCGCCTTCGCCTTCGTACCGAGCGCCTACTTGGCTCCCAAGGAGATCAGCGACCTAGCAGAAATAATCAAAGGCCGTGGCGGCACCGTCCTGGACCCGAGGCGCGATGGCTCCCTCAGACTTGAGGCGGTTTCTCACATCGTTTCCAACACCATCGATTTCCCCCAGTTCACCGAAACACAAGCCTTCATGATCCCCGTCGTCAACCCTGGTTGGATCAAGGCATCGATCCAGAGGAATAAACAGGCCCAAGTGCGGCCCTTCTCCCCCGACCCGCGCATGTTCTTCTCCAAAGTAATCCTCACCTGTGCCGACCTTCCTGAAATCGATAAAGAGACCATCATCGGTGCCACCTTGGCCATGGGCGGTACGGAAACCGCCGATGTCACCCGGCAGACCACCCACATCTGCGCCTTGACCATGGATCATCCCAAGTGTATCACCGCAACGGAAAAGGGACTAAAGTGCAAGATCGTCCTGCCTCACTGGTAGGCTTGGTGAACCCCAAGCTTCGGACTTCATATCAGCTGACGCTTCCTAGGTTCGAAGACTGCTTCAAGCTCGGCAAAAGAATCGACGAAGGCCCATACACGCTCCCGGACCCCGAAATCCTGCGCAGGCCGGAAAACCAGGGCGAGGTGCAGATCCCCCAGTACGACCACCTCCAGGGAGCGACCTCCACTACCCCGAATCACCTTACCGACGCCCCCCGAAGGGCGGCCACTATATTCCGAGACAAGAAAGTCATGCTTTCGAAGGACCTTAGTATCACCACACGATCACTAGAGGTTATCAAGCAGCTAATTGCGAACGGTGGAGGCAAAACCGTGGACGACGTGGAAGCGTGCGACTACTTCGTTTGCCAATACCGCGACGGGGAGCAGTATGTCAAGGCTGCCCAGTCGGGCAAGGATGTCGGAAATCTGTCATGGCTCTACCACCTCATCACCCATAACGAATGGACGTCACCTCTCCGTCGGCTCCTCCACTACCCGGTACCCCGAGACGGCATCCCGGGCTTCCGAGATCTCAAGATCTGCCTCTCCAACTACGGTGGTGATGCTCGCATATACCTGGAGAACTTGATAAGAGCATCCGGGGCGACGTACACCAAGACCATGAAGGCAGAGAACACACATCTCATTACGGCACGGAGCAGCAGTGAGAAGTACGAGGCAGCCAAGGACTGGAATATCGAGACGGTCAACCACCTGTGGATCGAAGAAAGCTACGCCAAGTGCGAGATGCAGAGGGTCACCGTGCCCAAATACTCTCACTTCCCGGTTCGCACGAATCTGGGCGAGGTTATCGGCCAGACCTTTTTCGACGAGTACTGTTTGCGAGAGACCTACTACCCTGGTGGCGAGGAGGGGATGTCGCCGCGAGCGCAGAGGAAGCGCAAGATCCTTGAGGCAGCACAGGAAAACTCGTACAACCACGGACCTGCCGAGGGCGTTGTCATCGGCAGACAGGAGCAGAAGAGTGAGGAGACCGTGATTGATGACAGCTTCATGACGCCCATCCGTCCCGGAAAAGGCGGTCGTGGTAAGGAGAACGATGATACCCCCTCGGTCGTTTCGACCGGTAGCCGAAGTGCAAAGAGCAAGGCTCTCAGCAACCTTCAGCGCATAGCCCCAGACATCGCTCTGTATGAGAAGGAAAAGAAGCGAACCAAGGACGGCCACGGCCCGTGGGGTGGCAAGCGTGCTGCCGACCAGATTGACAAGGAACGCGGACGCACGTCTAGCCCGGCGCAGGCCATGGATATCGATGACGAGGACAAACGGCCCGCCAAGAAAAGAAGATCTTCGCGCCCAGACGTTGAGATGAGAGTTGTCTTGACTGGCTTCACGAGATGGGTCAACGGCAAATCCAAGGAGGACGCGGAAAGGGTAGGTCAAGCGGTCTTTCCGGGCATTCGTTTTCTGTGCTAACAACTCGCAGAGAAAACTCCGCGACATGGGAATCTTGATTGTGCAGGACAATCAGCCATGCGACTATCTCGCTGCCCCTCACATGGTACGGACGGTCAAGTTCCTCAAGACGCTGGCCAAGGGGCCGACGATTCTCTCATCCGACTTTATCGACGCCGCCCTTGACACGGGGGAGGTCCCGGATCCCGACGAATTCCTCTTGGACGACAAGGAGAATGAGAAGAAGTTTGGCGTCACAATTGAGACGGCGGTATCGAGGGCAAGAGCCAACCTGGGCAAGCTTCTGTGGACCGTTCCCATCTATTGCACAGCCAACATCTGCAACGGTCCCGACAGTTACAAGGCCATTGCCGAGGCGAACGGGGCCATGTTCAAACTGTACCGCGCGCGCAGCGGCACGACGATCAAGCCGACGACGGAGGAGGAAGACGGCGGCGCCCCACCCGAGCCCGTCTACCTCCTCAGCTCCAACAGCGCCGACGAGAGATCCCTTTGGCCCAAGTTTGAGGAAATGGCGCGCAAGGGCCACATGGAGCCACGCATTGTCGCTGCTGACTGGCTCTTGGACGTGGCCATGACACAGCAAGTGTCGTTTGACGAGAAATACCTTGCCAAGAACTTTTTCGATAAGGACGTGTAGATGTTGGATAATTGACAGGGCTGTTCAGCAGGCATCGCGACTTGCTGGTTCTGGCCGTACATGTATATACTTGCACGCGCTGGCTTGGGAGTTGGATGATCCATCGGGAAAGGGGGGGGGGAGGGGAAAGGGGAAGCCGCTGCATTTGGGGGGGGGGGGGGGGGGGCTTTTGGTGTTTATTACGGCCGCTCGGGGAATAATGTGTCAACGTGGTATGTCTAGTTAGAGGTTCGGCACAATAGCAAACAACAAAAGAAGACCATGGCTCGTCGGTTGCCGAGCGAGAACGAGCAAATCAAAAGAACTTGACACCCTGCGAATCTTCTTGCCCGAAGATCTGGGCCTTGCCGCGCTTGACGAGGATCTGCAGCGCCTTGGCGAGCAAGTCGGGATCGAGGCCGTGGAATTCTGCAGGGCAATGATAACCGGGTCAGCACGCGGCCGTCGTTGTCGCTTCGCGGGTCCCGCGAGGGAAAAGGGGGGGTTTACTTACCGGTCCCCCTGGTGCTCTCGCCCTCGGTCAGCTCGTAGAGGGTCAGGACGACACCCTTCTGCGCCGTCTCGTCGATCCAGCCCTCGACGAAGGCGGCCCACTCGTCGGGGGTGCGCCAGTAGACCCAGAAGACATCGGTGCCGGCGGGCAGGGCCTCGGCGCGGCCTTCCTTGCGCATGAATTCGAGGACCTCGCGGGCGTCGGCGAGCGACAGGCGCTTGTTCAGCGCCCTGTTGTGGAAGAGCTCCTCGGGGGCGGCGGCGGCGGAGGAGGCGGCGGTCGCGGGGGAAAAGGTGGTTGGCTGCTCGGCGAGCGCGGAGGGGGCGGCGGCGCTGTGGTTCGGCAGGGCGTGCGGGAGGGCGGAGGAGGCGGAGGGGATGGCGGCGCCGAGAGAGAGCTTGAAGATGCGGTGGTGGCGGCAGTAGGCGAGGATCAGGTCGGACCACTTGACGAGCTGGGCGTGGTGGGTTGTCAGGTTCGTTTGGCGGGTGAAGAAGGGCGGGAAGGAGTACTCCCGCGGGAAGGGGAAGGGTGATGTCGTCGCCATTTGTGCGTCGCAATGGTGGTTGTGTCGGGGTTTGTGGTATATTTTAGGATTGAGAGTTGTAGCTGGAGCTTCGGGGGACGGGGACGTCACTCTTCGCGGGGGTGGGAGTGCAGGCACCCGAGGGGTTGGTGGGGGGCATTTTAGCATTTGGCTGCGGTGGTAGGGGGGGGGTCTGTACTCTGAGGTGGTGGCCAGAGTTCGTCCATGTGTCTCTCTAGGTAGGTAAGGTATCTTCCGGAGGCTTGAGTCAACGATATTTCCACCACATAGTTCAACAATGGCATTGTATTCTTTTCTAAAAATGGATGACATCCCTAGCATGTCCCGCCATCACCAATCAACCTATATGTCCTGTTTGCGGATGATGCGCTCTTGGTCAAGGTTGTGACCTTGAGTGACGGATACGTAAAGGGAAAAAATAAGGAAAACCTGCTATGACCTCTGAAAATTATGGCCGTGCATGATTCTGATCACTTGCATACTGTCAAAGAAAACAGGTATCAGAGAACTCGACTGTACCGAGTTGAATAACTCGGATGGATGGCGTTATGCCTCCCAAACAGTATCACTTCAATAAAACACACCATATGTGTATCCTCTCGGTGACCATTAGTATTGCTACTATCTCTACTCTTTGGATGTGTCTAATAACTCCTAGGCAACTAACAACGAGAAATTAAAGGGCTCAGCGTATGAACAACCTTTGGTGTCAGCTGGCTCAGACACGTTGTTCTTCACTTTTCCCCGCGAAATATTCATCATAACAATCTCTTCAGACAAACCGCGAACCCTGGGGTATTTGAGCTTCTTCATCAACACATCTCCCTCTGCACACTTGATTCTTAGCCCTGCCACCAGTTTCATTGGCCAACACGAAGCAGAAGATGGCACTAACTAAAGACGACTTAGTTCCTACGACGCAGACGCTTTGTCTGAACTTCCGGGCTTGAGTCCGAGCTCGAGCTCGAGCTGGAGCTGGAGTCGTCAGTAAGCAGATGCTTGTGTCCATACTTGGAGGCCTGCGGAGGTCTTTTGGTCGGCACCAGACTAGGTTTCCGGGTACCAGGCGGAGACGGCTTAGGCAGTGGTATAAGGTCAGAAGGAGTCAGTCTCGGCATTTGCAATGTGCCATGTCCCTCGGGGAGCAGTACAACACCCTGCCGGTCGTACAGCAGGCCGACTGCGGTTTCCTTTGCGCGTCGACCCTCTGTCAGGAGCTTGTTTCTCACAAAGCTCACCAGGTCAATGGGAGGAATGGCTGGCGGGGCGCCGCGTCGAACCAAGTGGTCGACCCAAGCAGCCAAAACCGCCCAGGCCTTCCATTTCATAGCTGTGTGCTCTTCGAGCAAGTACGAGTGCTTCGCCTGCTCAGCGACCTGAGACTTGAAGAGTTTGACGTGGATAGAGGGGGGAGATTTGGTAGATTCGATCTGGACATTTAGCAGATGGCTCAGTCGATCGATATAAGGGTCGATGTGAATAGCGGTGTCCATCTTGGAAGGCAGAAAAACTTGCCAAGGGCCACAGCTGCCCAGCTGAGGCAGCCTCTTGATGCTCCCGGTCGAAGTCGTGTAGATCCAGTCCTCATGAGGCTTGTCATCGAGCCAAGCTCGGGTCTCCTTGCAGAAGGGTGCGGCAACTCCAGGATGGACCGGTCCAGTCATGGGCTTCGTTATCTTCATGGGGCTAACGGGCCTACGTCCGCCCTGCATGTACTGGTCGGGTTGCAACAGAGGAATAGATGACGGGACAGCCAAAAGGTCGAGAATCAGTTTGGGGCCCGAAATTGACGCTGGCTGGTGCCTGGAGACTGACTTTGGCTCGACGGTGACAGACTGGGGCTTCGTGGTGGCAAATTGACGAACTCCAGAGCTCCTGGTAGGAGGCAAGTTGGTTGTTGTTCCCGACCCGGAAACGGCCGAGGGGGCAGTGGCAGAAGCGTTGCTGTGAACAGCCAGCCTGGCGGGGCGGGCAGTAGTCTGCTGCATTGGCAGGTTAGAAGAGGATATCTGGGATCGCGAAGATATCCTCGAGGCTCCTACCGAAAGAGCGCAACGCAGCTGGGAGGATGGTCGAGGGGTGAGAGCGGAAACCTCCTCCTCCGCTTTTACTTGGACATCTTCCTCTCCCCTGTTCATCGAAACGTCGGCTTCTTCAACCTTTACCGGGTTATCCGACACTTTATTCTTGACTTGGACGTTCATAGTGCTTGTAAGACGTTCCATCTGTATTTCGGGGTGGGATATCTGCTACTCTTGGGTTAGTTCTTGATGGAATAGGAGATGGGCATGCAATGTGCTTTGTATCGTACATCGGCAGACGTGCTATGAGTGCCTGGAATGCCTCAAGAAATATTAGACTCCAAGACTGAACTTATCGAGCATGGATCTGTGATAATACCAAAGGAAGCAGCTGTGGGATCTGTCGAATCGTTTTTGTTGATGAATCGATGGCGCTGATCGTACGCGTCAGACTTTGACCGTGTTTGCTCGAGGGACTGTTTGTGTATTTTGTTGCTTGGAGACAAATGGATGTTCACCTTTTTGTTTTGAATTGTTTCGGGTTGTTTGGTTTGCCGGGTAAGGGCATGGGATGTCAGGCGGGTAGCGGAAGCTACGGTGAGGAAGCTTCACAGCACGAAAATGATGCCAAGACTTCATTCTTGGTTCTGTGGGATTTCTGATAAGAAGGTAGCAGATGAAGAAACAACAATGTGCAGAGAACCAAGGCGGTTGAATTGTGTCTTGATTTCTCGGGACTCAAACAGATCCATCGCATCCTGCCTTTTTTTTTGTGAAGGTTTCAAAAGCATGCTAGGCGAGTTGTTTGTCCTCGACTTTTCGAACCTTTCTCTGGCCCTCTAATGGGAAGTTAGGCAAGTACGAGCATACAGAGTTCCCCCGTCAGGCAACTGACAAACGAGGTTGGAATACCAAGCTTGGCTACTGCTGAATCCACAGCTTCCTGGGACGGTAAAAACCACACTCTTATTTCCTTTAACTTACCCGTCCTTAGATCCTCAGCCCCATGCATGCATAGGGGTGGTTACTACCACTTTGATACTGGCTAGGAAGGAATCAAACCAGAAGACCAGAACTACGAGGTCACAATTCTAAAGCGGATGTACTACTCATTTGGCCCGTTCCCACCATCAACCATTAGTATCCTTGACCCCGAAACCTTCGATGTCATCCACTTCCTTAACTAGCAAGGACCTCCGCATAGGTCACTTGAACGGTGGTCGACAAAGGAAATTCCCTTCTGCTGACAACAATTTCATAAGGCGCATCTCAGCACTGGACCATCGATATAAGCCGAAAGTGGACGAGAGTCTCGAGGATAAATGGGTTATAGAGAACTCGGACGATACTCGGGAATCTATACCTAAGGGGGGCGAGCAGTTCTGCTCACCTTTGCTTTGCTTTGCTTAGCTTTGGCTTAGGCTAAAGCGGCCACAGATCTGTCCCCATACTGAACGTGGATTCAGGACAAAGTTCATGGTTATCTAGGTAGTTTAACATCAGTAGGATGGAGAACTCACTTGGTAGTTAAAACCCTGAACGTGCCCCAGCGTCCCATGCCCCCACCAAATGCACCTCGGATTCACGCAGCGAGAAGAGACCCTTTCCCCGAAAATCCGCCAGGAAACCAACCGCATCGTCGGCTCTCGCTCGCAGACGGATAGAACGAGAAACCGATATCCCAGCCTGCCCCCCCCCCAGCATGCGCCCCCGAACCCTCCCCAGGATATCTCTCCTTCTCCCGAGGTCGTTCGCCCCGAGTAGCAGCGGTAGCAGCAGGAGGCTGGCAAACGTTAACGGCAATGCGACGTGTTGGCGGCGGCCCACATGGATGCCACCGGCGCCAGGGACCTGCCGGTGTCGCATCCACGGCCGCGGAACCGCCGCTGCTGCTAGTCGCGCGCAGCAGCTTCGCCAGCAGCCTCCAAAACCCCTCAATTGTTCCTCCAATGAGCGACCGCCGCCCGCTTCTGACATCATCCCGACCGCCGGAGCCAAGCTGGGCCCGCCGCCGCCGCCGCCGCCGCCGCCTCAGTCCGTTCGAAATTGGTCGCAGCCGACGACGCAGGGCCAGACCCCGGACGGGCACGAGCATAAACACGACAAGACGGGAGATGCGGAGGCAGATACCAACCCCCCACGAGCCAAACCTCCTCGTGATACTCGCCCGTCCCAGACCTACGGGACGACGTTGACTAGGCGTCCCCAGAAGACCTCTTGTCAACCTATCGGAGCCGTCAATGGCCAACCTCGGCCGACGATAGCATACTTAGCTAGGCAGTCAGTCATTCCAAACACCATACACACACACACGGGGGGGAGAGGGAAGGCAATGGCTGTTCTCCCTTCCCCCTCCCCCCCCCCGCACATGTGTTCCGTTGCAATTCCATGCCCTTTTCCACGATCCTGACCTGTCCCTGCTCATTGCCCCGCCACCTACGCTGGTTTCTACGGGCCTTTCCCATGGACGAATCAACATTGTCTCCCGCAGCCCCCATCGTCGATTTGTTCTTCTACGCGCGATACTCTTTTGCCCCCTCCACTGCTTTTCCAGTAAAGCCCCAATTCAACCTATAGCTCTAGCCCTCGAATCCCATTACATGCATCTCTTGCCATCTTCAACATAACAAACCCCCCTTCCCTCTCTCCCTTCTCCTACTCACCATCTCCGGCCACAGAAATCCCCGTGGCGACCGAGACAACGGCGCAATGGCCGAGACAAGAGACTCCAAACGCCTGCGCCGGGCCGCCGACCCGGCCGAACACCTTCCCACCGGCATCACCGAGACCCAGGAGGAGCTCAAGGAGCACTGGTTTGTCGGCAGCATCGACCAGGGCACCACCTCGACGCGCTTCATCATCTTCAACGGCCTCGGCGACCCCATCGCAATCCACCAGATAGAGATCGACAACCACTACCCGCACTCGGGGTGAGTCGAGCCTCCCCCCTCTTTCTCGGTCCAGGGACGCGGCGATCCTGGCGATCGGCCCCCTCTAACACCCAGCCTAGATCGCACGAACACGACCCCCTGGAGCTCCTCTCCTCCGTCGAGGAGTGCATCGAAAAGGCCACGGCCAAGTTTGTCGCCCAGGGCCATGCCGTCTCCGCCATCCGCGGCATCGGCATCACAAACCAGCGCGAGACCACTGTCCTCTGGGACACCCGCACAGGCGAGCCCCTCCACAATGCCATCGTCTGGTCCGACACCCGCACCACCCCGATCGTCCGCGAATTCCGCGCCCGCCCCGGCGCCGACAGGCTCCAGGGCCTCTGCGGCCTGCCCCTCTCGACCTACCCCTCCAGCGTCAAGCTCCGCTGGCTCCTCGACAACGTCCCCGCCGTCCGCGAGGCCTACGACGCCGGCCACCTCGCCTTCGGCACCGTCGACTCGTGGCTCATCTACCGCCTCAACGGCGGCGCCGCCCTCGGCGACAAGGCCGTCCACATCACCGACTCGACCAATGCCAGCCGCACAATGTTCATGAACCTCCGCACGCTGCGGTACGACGACGAGCTCCTCTCCTTCTTCGGCATCGACAGGTCCAAGATCCGTCTCCCCAAGATCGCCCCCTCCTCCGACCCGACCGCCTTTGGCACCCTCGCCGGCGGCGTCCTCAAGGGCGTCCCCATCGCCGGCTGCATCAGCGACCAGTCCGCCGCCCTCGTCGGCCAGTGCGGCTTCTCCCCCGGCCAAGCCAAGAACACGTACGGCACCGGCTGCTTTCTGCTCTACAATGTCGGCGACGAGCCCGTCTTCTCAAAGTCCGGCCTCCTGGCGACCGTCGCCTACGACTTTGGCAAGGGTCGCAAGCCCGCGTACGCGCTCGAGGGCAGCGTCGCCGTCGCCGGGTCTGGCGTCAAGTTCCTGATCAATAACCTCTCCTTCGCCGACGACGCCTCGCGCATCTCCGAGCTGGCCGAGACGGTCCCCGATAACGGCGGCGTCGTCTTCGTGACGGCCTTTAGCGGCTTGTTCGCGCCGTACTGGATCGACGACGCCAAGGGCACGCTGTGTAAGTAGTCCCCCATCTTTCACACACACACACACACACACTCTCTCTCTCTCTCTCTCTTTCTGTCTCCCTCCCCATTCCCCTTTCCTCTCTGGCTGTAAGCTAACACCAACTGCGAAGTCGGCATCACAGCGCACACCCAAAAGGGCCACATCGCCCGCGCGACCCTCGAGGCGACGTGCTACCAGACAAAAGCCATACTCGACGCCATGGCCAAGGACTCGGGCCACGCCCTCGAGTCCCTCGCCGTCGACGGCGGCCTCTCCAACTCGGACCTCTGCATGCAGACCCAGGCCGACGTCAGCGGCATCCGCGTCGACCGCCCCGGCATGCGCGAGACCACGGCCCTCGGCGCCGCCATCTCCGCCGGCCTCGCCCTCGGCGTCTGGGACGAGCTCGGGGACCTCGAGCACGTCAACCAGAGCGGCCGCAAGATCTTCACGCCCTCGCTCGCCAAGGAGAAGGCGGACAAGATGTTCAAAAAGTGGGAGCAGGCCGTCGAGATGTCGAGGGGCTGGGTGACCAACGACCTGGAATAGAGCAGCAGTCCCCCCCCTCTCTTCCCCCGCTTTGTGTAGATAACCGAGTGTTTGGATTCTGGAGTTGTTGGGATACAGAAAAGAAAAGGAATACAAAGCAGAGCAATTGTTTTTCCTTTTGCCTTTCGGATGGATGTTGAGACAATACCCGGAGTGCTTGGTTTGGTTTAGACAAGGATACCTATCAAATCAGTTTCTCTTGCTCGTGTACACCTCGCACCTGTCCCACTCGGGAACTGATGGTCTTGGGCCGCTCCCCCCAGGTTAATTCATGAGATGCTCGCTTGGAGTGCTCATTTGTGTGCATGAGCACGACGGACCGTCACTGAATACACTGTTGCGCGCATCGAATCCACAGGTATCGTATTTATTGTCATCTGTCTCGGGCAGGACCCAACAACTCGTGGGTCGCTCCTTGCTCAAGACATTTCCAAGGGAGTATCCTTCAAACCGGAAGAGCCTTCGACCGTCATTCCTTCTCAACTCGTAGCAAATGGGACAATCATCTTTCCCAGGAAAAAAAAAAAGTAAACAGTAACATGGCAAAGCAAAAGTGCTTTTTTTGCGCTCGCCGAATGATCCCCCTTGCCGACGCCAGCCCAAAATGTGATTGTTTGGTTTTCGCCGCCCGTTTCTTTTTAAGCTCTCGGGACTCATAAGAGTGGAGTGGTGTAAATCGTATCGCAACTTGGAATTAGAAGGTCGATAAGAACAGGCGCACAGAAAGAAGTATAAAAGAGCTCGGGCCTCGGGCTGATATATCCGGGGCTAGGTATGGTGTCCATCTTGGATGTAGTTGTTTACATGATGATGGCGGGAATGTCGACATTGGCCTTGATGCTCTTATGGGGCAGAATGCTGCCGCCGTTGACGTAAATCTCGTCGCCAATCGTCACGTCGTCGCCGAGAACAGTGACATTCTCCAGACGAGCCCACTTGCCGACGGTGCTGTTCCAGCCAACAATGGTGCTCTTCACCCAGGCGTGATCCTTGACCTTGGAACCGGGCAGGAGGACACAGCGCTGCAGACGGCAACCGTCGCCGACAACGACGTTGGGGCCGATGGTGACGTTGGGGCCGATTTTGCAGTGCTTGCCAATCTTGGCAGTGGGGTCGATCAGCACGTTGCCGCCGTGGACGTACGGCTCCGATGGGGAGGCGAGCTCCTTGGAGCCCTGCTTGGTGAGTGAAGTGAGGTACAGGCAGGTGCCGGTGAGGAAGTCCTTGGGCTGGCCGACGTCCATCCAGAAGCCCTGGAGGTCGAAGCTGTGCAGCTGGCCGTCGCGGACAATGGCGGGGAAGGTTTCCTTCTCGATGGAGGTGGGACGGAGCTCGATGCGCTTGAGGACGCTCGTGTTGAGGATGTACATGCCGGCGTTAATGCGGTTGCCGACGAACTCGACGGGCTTCTCGACGAAACGGTCGATCTTGGTGGCGTGGCCGGGCTTGTGGACGACAACGCCGTACTTGGAAGGCTCCTCGACCTTTGTGACGACAATGGTGCCTTCGTCGCCGTGGTTCTTGTGGAACTCGGCGAGATCCTTGAAGGGGAAGTCGCAGATGACGTCCGAGTTGAGGACGAAGAAGGGGGAATCGTCCTTGGCGAGGATATGCTCGGCCAGCTTCAAGGGGCCGGCGGTGTCGAGGGGCTCGGTCTCGATGGAGAAGGTAATGGTGAGGCCGAACTTCTTCTCGTACTGTTGTTGAGTTCCGCGTCAGTATTAGTCGGCGTAGGGGTAGCTCGTGGGGGGGGGGGGGGGGGGGGGGGGGGGGGGGGAGACGCACCTCTGCCAAGTGCTTCTCCATCACCTCGGGACGGTAGTTGACAGCAAGAACGACATCGGTGACACCGGCGGCAGCGAGGGCCTCGATCTGGTGCTCAATCATGGGCTTGTTTCCAAACTCGACCAGGGGCTTGGGGAGGGTCAGGGTCTGCGCATCGGGAGCGGAATCAGCAAGCATGTTCTGCCAAGGGTCTGCAGCAGGTGGCGTCACTGGCGGCGATGGCCATATGCCGCGCGTCAAGCTGGGAGAGGGGGTTGTGGGCTCACCAGAGGGCGAAGACGAGTGCCGAAGCCGCCGACGAGGATAATGGCTATCGTGCGCGTGCGTTAGCATGTCTGTGTCGATGAGACGGCCGGCTGGGCGGTGCCGTGGCTGCCAGCCCTGTGGGCGCAGAAGCAAGCGGCGAGGCTGACTCTGGCTCTGGTTCTGGCAGGAGGGGCAGGCAGGCAGGTAGCTATCCACCTAGGTAGCTATCGAGGCCGAAGGAGGTAGTGCTCACCCTTCATCTTGGTGGTGTTGTGTTTGGGGGGGTTATGCGGTTTGGTTCAACGTCGGTTAGTCGAGTAAAGAGAGTAGTGTTGCGACGGCCTTCGTGGAGGTGCAGTGCGGAAGCAAAAACGAGTGTATGGATGGATGGATTGGGGGTGGAAAGGGGAAGAAGCTCTTCTTCCTTTGGCACAAAAAGGTAGCGCGACTGGTCGAGTATGTTCGGCAAAAGCGACAAGGGGTAGGTAAGCTTCCGCTTTCGGGGGTTTCTTTCGCAGAGCAGAGCAAAGTTGCAAGTTGCAAGGAGGAAGAGCAGCGAGTGCAATGAAGATAATAACGAAGGAGGAGGCCGATGAGGGAAAAAGGGAGGTGGAGAGCGAAGAATGCCAAAAGCGTCCAGAGAGACAGACAGACAGACGGGTAGACAGAAGGAAAGACAGACACAGTGAGTGAGTGCAGTGTACGGAGTAGTGCAGTGGCAGAAACGAGAAAGAGGCGCAGACGCTGGCCAGGGTGGTGAGGACAGGAAGGAAGAAAGGGACTTTGCAAAATGACACGACATCATCCCAGGACCCTGGCTATTTGGTACTGCGTACGGGTACGGATACAGCATACCTACCTGGGCACAGAGCGGCACAGCTTACAGCCACACACACATGCACGTACCCCTCTGACTGGCTCTGGGGGAGGTACGACAAGGAGGCTAGGCCAAGCAAGCAATCAATTGGGGGCAATCACGGCAGAGAAGCACAGGGCACCCAAGGGAAGGGAGGAAAGGGGCCCAGGGGTGTTAAAGCAGCAGGAACGGGTACACACGCTACCGGCTGCACTCCGGTACCAACGTACAACTACTACTACAGTACCTTGGGTAGTATTCATGTACGTGTCAACCGCCTTACTGCTACTACTAGGTGAGCCAAGGAAGGTAAGTAAGGCAAGGGATCTGGAAGGTTACTGTTCTAGACCTTTTCCCTTGTTCTTTCTTCGTTTCGGCGTCTTGTCCCAATCAGACTATCATCTGTAGAGATGGCGATGCATTAACCTAACCAACCTGGACCTACTTACGGTACATGTGTCTGTCTGGATGGATGTACGGATAACGTTTACGAGACGGCTGGAGATAGGTACCTACCTACCTACATAGTACATCGTGCACTACATACCGAGCTACCGTACTCATCCAAGACACACTGAGATACGTACCGAAGCCCAATGTAAGATCCCATCCAATGGTCTCCCACCATCGTACAACGAAGCTCAAGAAAAGTACCATGCCTTACGGTAAGGCCACGCCTCAACACCCGGCTGTCGGGGGCAGGGTAGGGGGGCCATTACCTACTGCCACCTTGACTTTCCACGGTGGACTGTCTGGTGGTTGAGTCACTAGGTAATTATACGATGTACATCTATCCAGAGCCATATCTATTACGGATCACGACCTGCGTTGCTGTTCGTGTGCGCACACTTAAATACCAATATGGCCGTGCATACCTAGGCATCCTCATAGGCATGCATGGGTAGATAGGTATGTACTGGGTAATACAATGTACATACCTACATGCCGATGTAGGATATACTAGTACTGAGTATCCGTACTGTCTGCGCCTCCCCCTCTGACCCCCAATTTCCCCTGCCGAAATTGATCAAATTGTTCATGCCTTTTGCCCCCCACCCCTTGCTTCTTGCTTGCCTTGCCCCCCCCCCTCCGGGTCCCTGACCGTGTCTGTCTGCCTTGGACCGCTCCGAAACCTTCCAGCGGGAGCCCATGTAAGGGCCCCCTCTCCCTATAGACCGACGACACCTGACCCGTGCCCCCTGCTGAATTCGAGGCTTTTTTCTTTTCTTCTTTTTTTCGTACATGTTCCCGCGGGGTCTTCAATTATCGATCGCCATTGCGGGGCCGTCACGCGGACCGGAACCTGACGAAACAGCAATTGCCCTCCAATACCCTCCAATACCCTCCAACAACGGACCAAAGAGGGCGTGGCGGATGCGCGTCGTCGTCTTCTTCAACCGCCTTGTGTGGCGCTTGACGCCCACAGCCGTCGCAGTTACGAGGAACATGCAATGATTCCTTCCCCTCCCTTCCTTACAGCAAGCGGCCTTTTGCATCTTATCCTTCTCCTTCCCCTCGGCGCTTTTGTCTCTGATTGGATGTCGCAGATCAACCCGTCCTGCACGTGCATGCTTGTTCCACGCATCCCTAGCTTCCAGGCTTATTCCAACATCTTTCTCTCCCCTTCTCCCTCCCTTTTGGTCTCCTGATGCGACAGAAACACGACGAATTCACACCCCACATCATCATCGTCGTCGTCGTCGCCGCAGAAATCACCCGGTGACCTCGAAACAGAAAGCGGGCCCTCTTTAAGCGAAGCCACAGCGCCCACAACAGAGATGCAACATGCCACATGATGTTCGGTACGTGTCCAACTGTTCTCGGACGCCCCAGGAAGCGGCTCCTACTATTCAGGGGGACAGTTCCAAGGCGCAGAGGTGGAGGAGACACCAGACGAGGCCAGATGAACCGGCGTGACAATCAATGTACGGCTCTGAGAAGACGCAAAACCCACAGCACTTCAACCCACATCCCGGAACCGCCCGGCGTCCGACTCGGCCGGGCCATCCAGGCATGCATCGCAGCTTCGTCATCCCTCTCTCTTCCACAGTGATGAGCCTTCAGCGCCGGCCACCAAGCAGGCCTCCCTGGTCTAGCACGGAGGGAAACCCCCTTCCATTCCCTGTCAGAGAGATTCGCAATCCCAGCACGTCACACGGACTCCCGCCCGTCTCAATACACAGAGAAGGGGAAAATCATCCGAATCCGCTCCCTTCTCAAACTCGACTATGGCAGATCCTGAAAAAAAAAAATGAAAAAAAAAAAAAGTCAATGACTTTGCCGAGGTCGAGATCATCAACAGGTCGATCTCTGCGAGTGTGCGACAATCCGCCACACATGTCTTCTCAGCCTACGGACACCAATACCTAGCCCACCATCCAAAAGTCGTCCCGTCCGATTCAAACAAGGTGATAGTTCGGAACGATGCCGTGCAGCCTTCATTTTCTTTGCTTCTTCCGTGTTTGGAACGCCCGCCGAAGGTGTTCTCCCTTCCTCCCCAGCTACAGCTTCCCAAGTCCATCACCCATCTATTGGAACCAGCAGCGCCTCCTAATCTAAAGTGTATTACATGCCACGTTGCCGAGCTCACTGATGAGCGGTCCTTGGACGTATAACACACAAACACACACACTCACACTCACACACCCTTACGCAGCAGCACACACACCACCAGCGCGCGCACGCATTCAATCACAATCACACTCGCACCCGCATGTGTGTGTGGCTGCTCCTTGCATGTTTCCACGTTGCGTCGTTGCGCCCACCGGGTTCAAGGTGAGCCATCATGTCTCAGAGGCCTCTGGAGCATGGCAAGCCTTTCCCTCCCCCCTTCTTCATCCCGTCCCTCCCTCCAGTTCCACGTCCTCGGCTCCTCGGCGCCCCTCCCCCCCCCCTCTTACCCGTCGGCAGGCGTTCCGTACGCAGTCCCCCACCTCCCGTTGGTGGCCGTTGGCGCGGAGGAAGGGGGCAACGTCGGATCCGTTCCTGACAAGACGCGACAGACTACTTGCTCTCACCCCGGCGTGGCGCGTAACGTCGTTCGTCGTTCGTCGTCATACATGGCTCGTCCTTTCTCTCACATCGACGGTCCCGAATCTCATAAACACCAAATAGGCTCAAAAACTTGTTTTATTTCATTCCCCCCCCTTCTTGTCTCTCCGTTCTCGCAATCATATCATGGATCTTTAGTCATCATGGTCGTCATCATTATCATAGGCGCCGCGGAAAGCGTCGCTGGAAAAGAGAACAGGTGGAAAGGGAAAGAAGTAGAAAGGAAAAAAAGGGGGAAAGAAGAAGAAGTGCCGTAGGATCATGGAATCCATCCTCCTCCACGTCCAGCCCATGAATGCTTCCCCTGGGAGAATCCACATCTCATCACGTCCCTCCTAGTTCTTCCGAAGTTGTGTCTTTCCCTTTCCCTCTCAAACCTTCTCCAACCCAACCTCCTAAGCCATCCGTCCGCAGGCATCAAGATCTGCCTCCGCCTCGCCAAACTTGAAAGAGCCATCTGCACCTTGCTAGATTCGGCTCATGAGAACGGGTCTCGGAAGGAGATACCCGTCCACGCGATACACCCTTTACTCTCGTCCAAAATGCCAGAGAAAATTACGCTTCGCTTTTTGAGGCAATGAAGGGGGGTCGCTTCCTTTTTTTTTTCTTTCATGAGCCATTCTTTTTGTCATTGCCCCCCCCCCCCCCCCCCCCCCCCTTCCTCCCCCTTTTTTGTCTGTCTCGTGAGCAGGAGCGCAAAGAGAAAATAGCAAAAAATACTGCCGTGCCGCGCCCCGCGGCTCCAGCCTGAAGTCTAGCCGCCCCATCATGATCTTTTGTTGCAATCTTTTGTGGTGAAACGAACGAATACGAGAGAGGAAAAGAAGAAGGGAAGAAACAAGAGCAGGTCGAACCCATTGAGTACCGAGCCCAACCATTGGAGAACGACAGCGGAAAACGTCAAGAGCGAAATGGATCGTCGATCAGCCAGAGTCGCCTCGGGCTGTTGATCCGTTCAGAAGTAGCGGACGGCCTTTTATGACTGGTACTGTACAACCCCAGCCAAGCGCCTCGTCATAAAAAAAAAAGGTCTCGAAAGAGCTTGAACGATTCGGTAGGAAAAGAGGAGAAAGAAAGGGCCCAATGGTTTTGTCCGTAATTCGAAAGTGACCGGCCGGAAGAGGTATGAAGCGCAGGAGAGCAATGAAAAGATGGAAATAGAAGATAAACCAAATATGCCGCGCGGGAACCATGAGTCTAAGTCGTCAAGTCGTTATGAGTCGTTGCCAGTGCAAGATTCGCATTGCTTTTTACCAATATTGGCCCATCTCTTCCCCCCCCCCAAGCCGGGTGCCTGGGAGGTGTTGATTCGTCTTCGTCCGTATGCTCGGATTTTGTGGCCGGTCGATGCCTCTTATAGACACCACCGACTGCCCTTGCTACCAAGTCGGGCAGGGGGTAGGCACAGTCTGCCGGTCCATCTCAGTCAAAGGAGGCCGTGGAGCTGCTGCTAGAATGGTGACCGGATCGACGGTGGCTGTCTCTCGAGCTGTGACTGGATGATGTGTGCCGGCTCTTCTTGGAACGGCGGGGAGTCTCAGTGGCTGGTAACCCCTGAACGATGCCGTTGCGAGCAAGCATGCCACCATTGACCGAGAAGTTGCGGCAGACCATGAAGGCACGCATGGCGGCGTTTTCCTGGGCCAGCGAGTCTGATTCGTACGCGAGATCCGTTTGGTACTCTCGCCCGTTGACCAGGACCAGGCAGGTATAGCCATTGTGGTCCCGGTAGCACTCGTAAGTAGGGTCCATCCATCCACGTCGTCGGCAAAGGCCTAGAATACATCAGTTAGTCCCCTGGTCTTTTTTTTTTAATTTATTTTTTGTCAGATTCACTCCCTATCATGATGATGGCAGAACTGAACGGGATCGGCGAGGCGATGAGTGATGTCTGCATCCGAGCCCAACCCAACTCGCACCGTTTTCCATCTACACTTGGAGCCCTGCGTGCCGTTCCTTGGGAGGGAGCCGCAACACGAGGCTAACGTCGATCACGGGGCGAGAAGCCACGCCCCGACTTGTCAAGATCCGTCAGGGTCCAAGAAACGCATGTCATTCCTGCGTCTTGAAAGCATGCAGGGGTCGGCACACGATCTGACCCGTTCGCGACGGACAGCCCCACTTATACAGACGATGGTGAAGAGGAGGTTCAGGGAAGCATTGGGCTCTAACAAATCATCTACAGAAATCAATTGATGACTTACTCTCAAGGTACTGCATGTAGAAGCCTCCCATATTGGCGGTGGTTCCCAATGGGTCGATTAGGAGGTAGGAAGGCGGCTCGGAACTGCAGGTTGAGTGCGAACACAGGGCGGCCGGTGACAGGGGGGAGGACGTTGTCTCAAAGCCGGAGCGGGAGAAAAAAGTGAAGCAAAAAGAGAGAGTAGTCGAATCTTAGCCAGACAAGGGGATCGATGTCCGGACGCCGTGAGATGCAACCGAGCCCAACGGTGAGGCGAGCAGAGAGATCTGTGGTTGAGGACGGCCTGGGCTTGCACGCACTCCACGTACCACACGCCGAACTGTCTTTTTTGGGGGGGTTGTATGTAAGGCGTAGGGCAGAAATCTGGGGCGTGCTCGGGGGGTCGGCGAGTATGTATGAGTTGACTCAACGAGACTAAAAGAAGAAGAGCTGGGGCCGGTCGGGTTTCGATTTGTTTTCGTGGTTTCCAGGTCGGAGAAGTAAGGCTTGGGGGAGGGTATTGGGAGACGGGGGGGGGAACAAGATGAAGAAAGCCGGTGGAAGGGGTGTTGTTGATGTGTTGTAACTCGTGAAGTGTGTGTGTGTGTGCGCGCGTGTGCGTGTGCGTGTGCGTGGTGTGTAGTGGGTGGGTAGTGTTGTAAGTTAGGCTACGTATCCAGGGCTTCCGCTTCTTGGGTCGCAGGAAAGCATCGGAGCCATGAATGGCGAGACATGTGTCTGCTTTATTGCAGAAAAGGGTGCGTTCCCTTTCTCCCCCTCCTCTCTTCCTCTCTCGTGCTCTGGGCTTGTTAATGAACTAGTGCGGGGGCAGGGGGAGGGGGAGGGGGTGTAGGGGTGTGGTCCAGCGACAGATCCCGGGTCCAACATCAACATTTGTAAAGGTACATCAATCAACCTGGCAACGATACCATCCGCAGCAGTGCGTGGTAATGAGAGCTACGGCGGCAACGGCAGGAAATAAGCGAAAGAGGGTATGCACGAGGTGGACGACGACAAGCAGCAGGGCGTCTAGGTAGGTAGGTAGGTAGGTAGGCAGGCACGTAGTAGTAAGTAGGCAGGCAAGAAGGTAGGTACCTCAGCCCTGGTGGAGGTTATGGAAAGAGAGACGCCGAGTGGACAGGGAATAGGAAAAATCGGGCACTACCTACGGACGGAAAGTACACAACGGGGTGGTTCTCTTCTTCCCCTTCTCCTTCTTCTTCGTCTTCTTCGTCTCCCCCCCTCCTTCCTCTCCTCGGTCTTTTGGGCTCGAGATGCAAGCGGCGATGCGGCTCTCGAAAGAGTGTGACCCATGCTTTGCTGCGTTGGCTCGTCTCGTTGCCAGTTGATAAAAAATCACTGGAGGCCAGACAACTCCACACACCAATGCTCCAAGGAGGGGAGGGGGGGGTACCAGCATCATCGCTGCGCCAAGGGCCGGGGCAGCCCAGACGAAGATCTACCTCTGCTGAGAGGTCGGCCCCCTCCCCCTGCTCGCCTGTTTAGTAGCCTAGTGGCCCGATCCCCCGGTCGCCCATCCTCGTGTCCCTGGGCTGTAGCGAACGAGTATCAGGGACCATTGCTGTAGAATAGCAGATGGTGATTGTACAAGAGGGAGTGCCCGATAACCTTTTCCACCTCGGGGACCTTGCCGACCATGATACTTCAGATGCTTCGGGTGCTTCACCGTCTTGGGAGCCCCGGCTCTGAGTTATTATCTGTGCAACCGCCGGTCGTGCCGCCGACCATGGACCGACTTGCACTTCCTTCGGCTTTAAAGACGGCTTGTGGTTTGCTGACGGCATCGTCGTCAAGCAAAGGCGCGCGCCTCCGTCTGCAAGCAAGCAGTGTGTGTACAAGCCTACATGATCGAAACTTTGCATCTAGTCTCTCTGACCGTGTGTGGCCCGCCGGGTCGCATAGCGGGCTGCTTTAGCTGCTCTAGGGCTACGTACAGCGGACAAAAGGGCCAGTTCTGGCCGGAGGCGAAGGAAGACCGACAGACGGAGAAGGAGGGGGTTAAGACCTGAAGAAAAAGGCAACCACCGACGAGGGATTTGCATTTTCAAAGCCGGTGGCGAAATGCAACCATTCGGAACGGCAGGACCCAATCTAATGGACCGGCTTCGTTTGGCTGTACCCTGAGACGACTCGCACGACAACCGTATTTTGTACAGGAGCATGCCAAGTAGTGGGCCATGAACTCAGACCCAAGTCGTTGTTCCTTACAGCGTATGTATAGTAGTCTCTGGACAAATTGCCTTTTTGGCTGATGGCGAGTCAAAACGCCACGGCATGCTTATTTGACTCTTCTGCGCTTCCTGGGAGGGATATGCCTGGTAGCAGCTGGACGGCACTACCTACTCCACTGAGCTTGTAGAAAGACAGAGGACGACTGGTATAAAAAATAAAAAATAAAGCCCCAAGCTTGTTGTGCGTTGACAGCGACTCATCATGTGCTCGTATCAGGGGTGCGAGCTTTTCTATTTCATTTTATTGGGGAGAAAATCCCTCCCCTTCTTCTTCCTATTCTCCTTCTTCACCCTTGAGGCTTGTTGTCGTCGTGGTTGTCGGGCTCGGCGTGTTCCACCGCCAATTGTCCATTGCTTTGTCACTGATCCAGCATCGTGTTGCTGGTCGAGTCCGCCGATCATTGTACAACTATGCGTCTATATGTCATACGGTACGTACGAGGCCATGGACATTGGTTGCTGGGCTTGCGTGCATGTACAGACTGCAGTTGATTTCCAATGCTGCGGGGGTAATTTGTCGCATAAGGTGGGTTCGGACTCTGAGTTGTGTACCGCACTGTAATTATAGCAGACGTTGGGATCGAGTCCCCTTGCTCCGCTGGTCATTTACTCCATGGCAATGCTGAACCCGAGGTTGAGGCATTGAGACGACAGAGCCGGCAGCTTGGAAGGTGACATTGTGCTTCAACAGAGGAGGACCAAGAACTTAGGATCGAAGAACTGTCAACCGCTCCGAGTTCATCTGTGCCATGTCAGGCAAAGCCTGGCCGAGCCAATTGAAGCTAGCTGGGACAGGGGAACGACGGCGGTTGAATGGTAGGCGCCGGGCCCACTTCCGGGGATGGGCAATCCAGTGGCTCCCAATGATGTGCAGCGATGGCGGGCGGTTCATCGTCAACGTCAAAATCGTCAGTCAGGCTGTCTAGTCGCGCAGAGCAGCGGTTACGGCCAGTAAGAGATGACGAATATCGAAATCTCCTTCGAAAACGTCGACAAATCAGCTGCAGAGAAAGTAGGCCACAGCCGATGGGTCATGTATCTGTACACCAGCAAAGACCCCTTGCGATGACGGAACAGGGTGCCTTCATGGGGCAGCGAATCAACGGTCGTTGGACGGCCGGTCGGTCGTTAGCCCGGGGGCGTAAGCCAGGGTGCCGACTAAAATAGAGGCCAGTAGAGAGAAGAGCGAAGAAGAATAGACGTGGGCAAGGGACGGTTGGCGGCGAGACGCTCGCTGCTCCTCGTAGACTTGCTGCCGCTGCTGCAATTGTTGCTGCCACTAACCACTTTCATGGGAGGTTGAGTATCGTTCCCCAGGCCGAAGGGAGCTTGATGGGACGTACCTAGAGACCAATTATATGAAGGGCGTTTGGTAGCCAACCACGGTCAACGTTCATGGCCCCCTCCCGGCCGGCGTCACAGTCCCCCGCGGACAGGATGCTGAGGTCGGTGAAGGGCTCATCTCTCATTGCTGCGAGGGGCATGGACGACGTGCATGAACCCTCCAAGCACCGAGGGCTGGCTGTTGTGAGTGGGTTCGACGGGGCGAGATCCACTGACGCGAGGAACTATGTCGAGATTGGAGTGGGATGAGAAGCATGGGGCTGATGGGGGTGTGCGCTGGCGGGTTGCACGTCGAGATTTCATATGCAAGAATAATGTCGCTCTGCGCTTCCCACTTCTTCCCTCCCTCTCCCTTTCTGGGTTATGTATGTGTGTGTGTGTGTGTGTGTGTGTGTGTGTGTGTGGGTGTGTGTAGCGAGAGTTGCAGCAAGTGCCGCATGGTACTTGAATCAACCGAGAGCCACCATCTTGCTGTAGGATGAGGCAAAAACTAAATGGCACGAGAGGATAGACTTGAAAGGTTAGTATGGAGGGGTTGGAGGGGCATAAAAAAATAAAATAAAATAACAAAAGAGGCCGAAAAGCCACGCGAACGCAGACCGTTGGACGGCCATAAACGGACAACGACGGTGACAGGACCGAGAGGGGTGGGAGGACGGAGATAGTGACGGACGGCGAGAAGCCACAAGTATTGTAAGGTCAGGCAGAGACGGATGCTTGGAGCTGGGGGGGCTCTGAATGATTGTCGTCACTGCTGCTGCTCCTGAGCGTGGGGTACGAAGAAGAACCTCGGTCGTTGAGTATCATTTGTCCCCTTGTATCCGTATAGGGTAGGTATTTACGACGCATCAAAGTACAGTTACTACATATTATTATCCACCATCCATGGAAAGAGGCGAGTACAGATACCTTGGACGCGGTCTTGTTTGTAGCAGCCGCCGCCGCCCAGCCATATGCAGCGCAACGGCCGGTTGGTGCGTACACTACACGGTAGTGCGCGCGCGGAAGAGGGAAAAAAAAGCAAGAAAGAAAGAGAGGTATAAAAAATAAAAATAAAAGTGTAGCCCCATGGAATGCAGGTCATGCAATGATGAGTTGGCAATGCCGCTGGACGGTGTTGCTTTAATGGAGCTGGGGTGGCAGAAGCGAGGAAAACAAGGCCTGCGAGACCTCGATCCAAAAGGCAAGGTACTTTGACTTGCTTGCATCTCTTTCCCTCACCTGCCTTATTGGCTTTACCTGAGATGTCAGGTGTTCTCACCTCCAAGTCCACCGGTGCTGCCTTGCGCCTGGCATCTATCTGCATTCGTAAACTCTGGTGCTCGGCAATCCCTCCCTCCTAGATGCACCTCCTGCCGTCCATCCCACCCCCCGGTTCGCAACTGCGATCTGGCAATGCAATGCAGGGCAAGCAGCGTAGAGGCCGCCAATGGCTGGTGGGCACTGTAGGGCCATGCACGTTGGGTTAAGAAAAGGTTAGATTGATGGAACGGAGAGGTTGGCAGTTTGTGGCGTGCAGCTTGAAAGTGCAGGAAAGGAAAGGATCGGTCAGCGAATTGCCCGTGCCTTCTTCCCGAAGCAATATGGAAGCGGGAAGAAGGAGGCGCCTCACTCTCTCATGCTCACAATTCGTACCTTCCTCCCTCCCCACCTCCACGCCTGCCTCCTCCACTCGCTTCATAACCGGTTGGATCGTCGTCGCCGTCGACCGCGGAAGTTATGGCTCATCGTTTCGTTTGATAACGTAAGGTAGCCACAGAAGAATCCTACCTACTTTCCCTCCATGGACCTTCCTTGACAAATTTGCGAAGCTAATGAAGCAGGGAAGGTGCTACGAACAAGGATCCCATCCCGCCACCTGATTCGACAATGGCATCTTTCTGGAACCCTGTCGTCGTCTCTTCTTCTAGTACCGGTATATCTGCTAGGAGTCGAACTCTTCCTCCGGCTATCCCCTGCGTCCTACCTTTAGGGGAATGACGGAGAGAGAAAGTGACATGACGTGACTTGGCAGGCAGGAAAAGCAAGCAATACGTCGCTGCTTCCCTTTGAGAAGCACCTTATGCGGAACACATTTCTATGGCCAACTTCGGGGTACTACTTTCCCTGCTATTGCCCCACCTATAACGCGCATGTCTCTATTAAATCATGTCAAACTCGAGTTCTGTATAGACCTCTGCGAGAACCCTACAAACCAAGACGTGACCCAACGACCCTTCCGCAAGCACGGCTGTTCGGATGTCCGTCTACTTGGAAAAAAGAGAAGGAGGGGCGAGGGACTTCTCCAGAGAGGCCTCTCACTCTCACAGTCTCGGTTCCTCTGGCCGTCCTTTGTTTCACTGGGTCCATCATGAGACGTTGTCAATCCGCAGCATCCATAAGATCGGGCTTTTTGTGACCACAATATGCGGGATCCGGCGGCTCGGGAATACCAATTTGTGATTACGCTGGCGTCCCGCTTGTGTATCATGTACTACACGGTCTACACCCCATCCAAAGCTGGCTGACCTGACCTGGCTCAGTAGCTATTGACAAAGGGGTGTGAGGGGCGAAAAGGAAAAATCAACCAGAGGCATCAGGGACCCCTCTCTTTGCCAATCCATCCCACACACACACACACACGCACAACACCACCTCCACCTGAAGAAACAACACATCTGGCCTTCTTTCAACGTCACTCGCATCCCCAAGGTGGCATATGGATAAAACGCCATCGATTACACCCACCAATGGACCCGGGAGGATGAAAGAGGGGGTTCGCCATAGTCCAAAAGGGCGCCGGTCCGCGAAGTGACTCCCGCGTTGAATCCATGTCGCACCACATACCAGACCGCCGTTCCGCCCTTTGGCCTACAGAAAACCACGCCACGCTATCCTGTGACCTTCTCTATGTCTCCGTTCCACTATGTGACGCGAGAGCAGCATAAGCATGCCGCTCACCGTCAAGTCCAACCTGGCGGATCCAATCTCAGCATCTTCTTGCCCTTGGCCGTACCAGCCAGCGACGCGTCCTGTCTCTTGTGGTAAGTGGGAAGCTACATCACTTCTCGAGGCACGCGCGGCCAGTTTCGGCGGTCATAGACACGACTCAGAATCGTCTCAGCTCTCGTTGCTCTCCATATCAGAGACCGCCGAAAAAAGAGGGGCCGCCTGCGTCTTGTTCATGTATGACAACAAGAGCATCTGCGCCCAGGCCCTGTGCGCTGCTGTGAGGCGAGATGCGCCAATCCAACCTCGCATGGCCGCTATGGGTCGGGTCATTCTGCTGGGGTTATCCACCTGGCTCGCAGCAATTAACACTCTTCTCTTGTTCGATCTACTGTGCCTATACGCACAAGAAGGCCGATCTAGTTAGTTTCTCTTGCTTCTAAGCGGTGTCAGGGCTGGCTGGGCTGGCCTTTCTCGGACCCGCCATCCCAAGATAAGCATCCAAGTCGTCCCATATCATCCTCACAGTGCCTGCATATAGTTACGCGTGAGTTGTCAGATACACGACAACCGCACGACAGAGACATCAAATTGGCCTGTTGCAGCGGCCCATGACGGGCCAGCATGCCCGCCGACACAACTCTCAACAGCCGGATGCTGTTGCTGGTCTGGAAAGAAGGGTGTCTGCTGCTTATTCCGAATCGCGGCGCCACGACCTAGTGGCCGCGAAATGTACATCATCACCCCAAACCGGGTCAGCCTAACGACCTGGGATAGATGGTGAGCGAGGTGGGTGAGGTACAAGCCGAACTGGACCTGCGCTGGCGGCCGGGTGGCCTCGTTGTAGGCCAGAAACGTTGTTTTGATATGTAATATCTGCTTCCGTGACACATCCATTCACTCCGTGCAGGTTATACGTTCGACTCAAGTGCTGCAGCTAGCGCATGGATTCCTCATGCAACTCGGCCTTTCGGGAGGCCCAACAAGGAACTCGAAATGTATAATCACGACCGCCACCGCCGCCGCCGCCGCCGCCGCCGCCACCAGTCCTTCTGCGCCGCCGTACTGCCGTTGATGAGTTGTCCAAAATATCACATACGACCCCTGTCCAAGATCTCCTTTTTATGCCGCCGCTCGGGCTTGAGCTGCAGGCGCCGCTCCGTCGTGTTCGTTACGCAGACCCACTCCCTTTCTTTTTTTTCCCTTTCTGGTGGTCTGGGGCAGTCGATAGGCGCGTCTTCGACAATCGCCGAATTTATCACGGAAACATCCCCGCCGCCCTACATAGCCCGGCCCTCTCTTTGTCCAGTTCACGTGACACAGGAAGTCAGATGTGCCTCTTCCTACCCTCCCTCTTATACATAGAGGGGGGCCGGCCGCCTTGAAGGCGGCCATTTTTTTCGGTGGCGGGAATTCAGAACCCCTGTCTGGACGCAAAATACGCCATCATGTCGTCGACGCTATCCTGGGGGATGGTGTAGACGGGGTGGATCGTCCCGACGCGGTCCTCCTCGTCGAATATCTGTGTCCCATCGGTACTGGGCGACACCACCCACTTGGGCTCCGGCAGGATTGTGTCATCTTCGTCGACATATGTGAGATCCCACTGGTGCTGCGCTGAGCTCAGTCCCGAGAGGACATAGCAAGTGTGGTACGCATCCGACGGCCTATATTGTTCGAGAAAATCAGCGATAAACCTTCCGCGGAGGCAAGCACTCGATCGCCATGTCTCACCTGCTTGGCTTGTCGCGAAGGCCACCACGTTTCGACCGGTCCTGACCGCAGCACAGGATGTACCGGATCAGCCCTTCTCGGCTGTACCGGCTGCCCTGATGGGGAGCGAATCGACCCTCAGTTGGCTGATCCTCAAGCTCACTCGCACCCTTCAACACGGCGTCGATCAACGGCCAACACCCGCCAACCCAGTGGCTGTAGCAGCCGTCGACGAGCTTGTTTGTGCGGCCGCTGAAGCCGCCCTCTGGAGCGTACTGCCGCGACGAGAGCCAAGAGATAAGCCGTGAAACGTCAAGGTATCTGTCACCCGGGAAGCAGAAAGAGTCAGTTATGCGCTGCTTTCATGTCAACCCCTCAGTGGACGAGGGGGTGGGCTCACGGCTGGCCTGTACGTACTTTGGGATGATGCGGTGCGGAGTGTCCAAGATGGAGAGGCAGCCCAACGCGCAGAACGCATACGCTCCATGCGCTTCACCATCCGGCTTTCCCGATATTCCACCCTCGAACGTCTGGCCTTTATTGGGTGAGCACGGGCATGCGGGCGAGGAATAAGGCAACCGGGGCTAAAGCATGACTTACATCTGCGTACATAGTCCGCCAATCCAGTGAAGAGCGTGGGCCGCTCAGGCGTCCAGGCCGGCGAGTCGGTAGAAAGGTCTAGAGGGAGGTTCAGGAGGGTTACAATAACGGCTGCACAATATGCTCCCCTACAAACCTGTCAGAAAAAAAAAAGCAAACATAGCCACGCCGAGCGAGCGAGAAAGGGGGCCAGGGGTGGAAGGGAGAGCTGGTTGTCATGTCAAACCCACCTGACGTCTACTTCTCCACCCAGTGTCATCTGAATCCCTCCGCTAGGTTGTTTGAGGGAGCAGAGCCACCTCCACAGGGATTTCCTGTCTATGGCCTCGTACGCGTCCTCACCGCCGACGATGGCGAGGGCGAGGACCACGGCGTAGGTTGTAGCGAGATGGGAGTTCTGCCCGTGGCCACCGCCGATGCCACCAGAGGGGTTCTGCATGGTCCGCACCGTCTTGATCAGGCCCTCCCGGTACACCGCCGTGTCGTAGCCCAGCAAGGCCAGGGCATTGAGGGACCAGTAAAGGAACCAGGGGCGACTGGCATCGGCGGCCACGTAGGGGGCGGGGAACCGCCCTAGCTGCTTCTGGAGGAACCTAATGTGATTGTCGCGGAGCAGCGAGGGCACGCCGTGGGCGTTGTACTCGATGTCGCTGTCCGTCGCAGCCAGCAGTGGGACACACTCCCGCACGGTCTCGTCCTGGGCCTGCGACGTGGCCGTTGCGAGCGCATCGCGCACCGGGGCAGGCGTCGTGAAGAGGTCTGGCACGGCGGCGTTTGCCTCGATGCTCAGGACGTCGTCACTGGCGGAATCATCGACGAACTCCTCGTCCACGTCGCTCTCTGGCGGGCGTTGCGACGAACCGCCGGCCTGGGCCTGGGCTTGGGCCGAAGCGGCGGCCATGTTTGGTGCTGCGCGCTTGATGAAAGTGACTTTAGGACGGCGTTTGAGAAGTTTGATGCGGGGTCTCATCTCACTCGCGGCGGGAAATGGGAATATGCAAGTCGACTGACTAGTCGGTTCAAAGTCGCCACTCTCATTAAGGGGTAAGCACCTTTTTTTTTTTTTCCTTCTTCTTCAATATTCCATTTTTGTCGAGGTCAGGAAGAGTGATTCCAAGCCGAGAGCGCTGTTGCTTTGTGCAGTGACGATGAGAGCACCCCCACCTGCCAGCAGTGGTCGTGATGGAGTTCATAAAACTGGGCTCTCGTGCATTTGATTGGCCACTATAGCACCGCGCTATTACTAAGAACGGATGTCCGGTAACCACCAAGACATCAAATCATGATATCAAGCCTCAACGACATGCATATGGGTATAAAATTTGTTTTCCGTCTAAATGTAGCCGGGTGTAACGGTGCCAAGGTCGATCCACCAGGCTGTCTGCATGTCTGGCTGTTCGATGGCTTCCGCCAAATATTCAAAATGACGACGATAAGGTACATATTCCAGCTTTCCCTCACGCGGGAGTCGATGCCGTTGGTACCAAACCTCCCAGAAAGTTGCTATTAAAGATTTCGGCGGTTCCTGAGTCACTTTCAAAGATTCCAGCTAATTATAAGGCATAGCTGGTCTGACCAAACTCGATGCGTCTATCGCGCGGTACAAAAGCAGCCCATTATCACGACTTCTTCCATCATCGTCGATTTGACTGCTTGCAATTGAACAAAGGACTATAACTATTTCCTCAACAGGCTTTTATGTAACACCGCTCCAGAAAGCAATGAAAAACTTGCCTTTGATTGGCCAGTCTATTGTTGACTCTCCCAAATAGCAATGCAGAGGCAGAAACGAAGACATGCTCAAGAGCAATGCTCATGATCAGTTGATCAGCTTATTCAGAAACCCTGCTCCACAAGCTGCTTTTTCTATGGTAACATTAGACTGGATGCGTATATACTTACCATACAATAATGGTATGGATGACATATTTTTACTCGGATGGCGTAATAAGCATCAACCCAAAGGCGAGTGTCATCTGTCTGGTACTTGTTGATGGAGTCTGACTCCCTAAATCGCTTATATAGACGGATTTTACTCGCAGTCAGGAGGGTTTTATAATCTTGAGTATGTGGTTTGTGTAACTTGATCTTTTATAGTTTCATCACAAAATTGGCTCACCTCATCTTCTCTAGCATAGGGTGTATGGGCAGATTGCAGCGTAGTTCGAGGTAAATTCGGTTGATCAACTGCCTCTTTAATTTGTTACTTTATTCCCACGCCCAGAGTAGCGCTTCTCAAGACGTGCTATTTATGGAGTAACTGATCGTCCATTCAAAGCAACACTCTCCTCCACAACCGAACAAGTGCCCGGTGTGATCGCATATCGTTCATGGCATTATAAGAACAGTATTGTACAGACCAATAGTTGTAGACCACCAGACCGTGATGGATCATCGAGTGAATAAGAAGGCTGCTTTGAGACTAACATGACGGATGACAATACCAATAAATAATAATCGTCAATTTTCCCCTACCCGGTGATTAAATATGCTTTTCGTTACAGTGCAACCTATCCGGATTTTTGAGATGCGAAAGCTCGAAGTTGTATAAACTTGACGGGAGCACGGCTGGATCGACGGGGGCCTCAAATAGTGAAACATGCACAAAGGGGATCACCCTTGTATCTAATTGTTGGTTTTTCACTGGTTAATTGATGGGGATCCCTATCTCGTGATATCACAAAGGTTAGGAAAAGGTGGTCAATTGTTGGTTATTAATAGTTGACTAGTTGCAAGGTGGAGTAGGAGCACAAGTGTAGTAGTACCCTTGCGTATAGGCAAAGGTAAAGGATTCTGCCAGTAGGCAGTATATTATATAACCTACTGCCTCTAGCTATATTACCTATATACTAACACTAGTAACTTTCTTGTGTAGTAAAAGTTACTAGTGCTCCTATTCCTCCTAAAAAGCCTAAAAATGTAATAAAAATAAAAAAAGCAAAAGTATTATACTTTTTATAGTTATATACTATTATAAATTTATTTATTTATTTACTTAGTAAAGGTAGGCTTATACTATCTTATTTAGGTATATTTTTTTTAGCTATAGTTATTAAAGGTATATACTTATATTAAATAAATTTAATTACTATTAATCTATATAGTTTATATAACCTATTTTTTTTTTAAGTACTTATTATCTTATATTTTATTATTTTTATTATTTTTTATTATATTTATATAACTTATCTTTTTATTTATATTTTTACTTTATTATAAAAGATAAGACTCTTAAGTGCTTAGTTTAAGGAGGACTTTATAAACCTATTAGTAAAGTTATTATTACTATAGATCTATTATACCTTAAAAAGCTTATATTACTTATATAATTATTATAGTACTATAATATTAATTATTAAGTGCTTTTTATAAGTAGTACTTAAGTTTATAGGTTATAAGTAA
>NW_026850754.1:0-38140 GCF_030913465.1 Colletotrichum navitas
CTATAGACTATAAACTATAGTCTATTATTATAAAGTATAACTATAAAGTATAACTTTAATCTATAACTATAAATAATAAGTATAAAAGTATAAAAATAAACTAATAAGTATAAAACTATACTTATATATGTTATAGTCTATAGTTATATTTACGTATATTTATTTTTAGTATAGTATATAACTATATAGTCTATAGTTAATTAGTTATATAAGAATAATAATAATTTTATTATTTACTTATATAATAGGTTTATATCTATTAATATTATATACTCTATAAATACTTACTTATTTAATGCTTAATATATATATTAATTTCTTTAAGTAATATATACTAAGTATAAATATAAGACTTCTTTATTTAGTAATTGTTTATTTAATTAGTATACTATACTAAGTATTTAGATATTATAATAGATATTATATAGCTTAATAATATATACTATAGTTATAACCTTTATAACTTTATAAGATTATAACTTAAATATTATATAGAACTTAGGTTTAACTAATTTATAGTAGTAAATTCTATATAGTATAACTATATATAACTTATACTATACTTTATAAGTATAATATCTATACTATATAATATAATACTATAATATAAGATATAAATACTTTAATAGTTAATATTTAAGAGTAACTATTATTTAAAGTATTTAATTATAGAATAATATAATAAATAGTAAGAATTAATTACTTTAATATTTTACTTCTTTATTCTTAATACCTTATTATACTATTAAGTATTACTAATATAGTTTAACTATATTAGTAATACTTATAGATTATATTTAGTAGCTATCTCTCTATATATAGTATTATATATATAACTTTGTTCTTATACTATATTATATTTATTATTAATATAGTGTTTAATATATTACCTATAGTAAGTACTTTAATCTCTATATATATAGTATTAGTAGTACTTATACTAAGTAAAATACTTTAAATAAAATCTAAATATATAATTATAAATACTAATACTTTTTACTTATATATTATTAGACTTCTATACTAGTATATATTAAAAGTGTTATTTTTGTTTTTTTCCTTTATATAGTGTATAAAATACAAAGTATAATACATATATTTATATTTATATTATATAGTGTCTTAGGAAGAATATAAATATAAATATATATATTATATAATACTAGAAAGAAAATATAAATATATATATTATATTTATATTATATTTATACTATATGTTTTTAATACTCTAATACTAATAATATTATAATTTTTAGTAACTTTAATAAGGACTACCTTTAGTATCTAGAGATAGCCCTATAAATTCTTAATAAATACTATATCTATATTAGTATAAAGGAACTATTTATTAGCTTTTTATCTATAAAGCTTCTTACTTATATAGTTAATAATAATAGTATATATAAAATAGATAACTATATTTAAGTCTTTAAGTAACTAGCTTTCTTATATAGTCTTTAAGACCTTAGGATATATCTTAGTATAAGTAGCTAGTTATAAATAAAGATACTATAGTTTAATATAATTATAGATCTACTTTACTAAAGAGAAGTAAAACTTAATAAATAATTATAGAAAGAGAATACACTAAAACCTAGAATAACTTATTAGTATAAAGTAAAAATTATTACTAAGAAGACTTTTAACCCTATAGCTAAAGAACTTAATATATAAAAGACCTTATAAAAGAAACTTTATAATTAGGCTATATATTATTACTATAACCTTAAGAAGCTACTCTTTTTTAAGATTAATATATATATTAATAGTTTTAGGCTTATAGTATTTTAACTTAACTATAACTAAGATAAAAAGAAAATACCTAAAATTAATATATTAAATAACTATATTAACCTTATTTATTTTCTCTTATAAACTATAACCTAGGCAAAGAAATATTTTAGTATAACTAAGGCTAAAGTAGTATCTATTATATAGGCTATTAAGAAGCTTTAGAAACTTATTTAGTTAAATAAATATAAGGTTAATATTCTTATAGACTATATAGCTATAAAAAGTATTATTACTTATATATTATTATAGATAATAGACCTTAATAAGGCTAACCTATGCCTTATTAATACTACTAATTACCTCTCTTAATTTTAGCTCTAAATCCTTTATATCCTAGGTATACTTAATATAGTACTAAATATATTATCCTAACTCTTAGTTACTTAACTTAACCTTATATAGTATTTCTTATATAAGGATAAGCTTATAAATATTAATAAAAAGAACAAGGTTAAAGATATAGTAATAGTATAGTATATAAGTAATAAACCTTAAAGCCTAAGGAAAACTACTATAATAATAGTATAAATAAATAATAAGTTTATAAACAGTATTATTATAGGCTACTAGAATAATATAAAATTTAAGGACTTAAGAGTATAGATTATATAAATATAAAGAAATAGTTATAAATATATTATCTTAGATAAAGTAAAAAAAGATTAATAACTTTTTTATAAATAATAACACTAGCCTTATATAGCTTTATTACTATAGAAAATTAACTCTAAGAGATTAATCTTTTATATAGTCTTAGATAGTATATATAGACTTTATATCTTAAAACCCTTTATAAAAAAGGTATTTACCTTTACTTATAATAAGAAGTTTTACTTTAAGTATAATAGAATACTTACTAAGCTTTAAAGCTTCTATATCCCTAGAAAAGTAAAGTTAGTAAAAGCTTATATTACTTACTGCCTAGTATACTAAGGTAACTAGATAAATTACTAAAAGGCTATAAGATTTCTTTAACTTATTATAATACCTAGTATACTTTACTATACTATTTTTATAGACTTTATTATAAATATACTAAAAGTTTTAACCTAAGGTAGTTTTTAGGCTATACTTAACTTCTATATATTTAATAGCCTTTATACTATAACCTATAAGTTTAGTAATAAAATCTTACTTATTTTAGGGTATATAAGGTATAAGGTATACCATTAGGCCTAGGTATTACTTTAAATACTTATAATATATAACTAAGGACTACTAATAGTAATTATTAGTAACTAAGACCTTAAATTTATCTTTATAATATAGGTAGAGATATTTAATACCCTTAAAGTATAACTACTTATATTTATAGTATATTATCCTTAGACTAATAGTTAAAGTAAAAAAGCTAACTAAATAGTTAAAATTACTATATACTTTTATATATATATTAACCTTAATATCTTATAGACTAATATTTTTATAGTATTATAGTACTTACTTTATAACTTATTAGTAGTTATAGTAAGTTATTTACTAAATAAAGTTATTCTTAGATTTTACCCTAAGATAATACTAAAGTATATTAGTAAAAATAGACTTTTATTAAAGTCTCTTAATATCTTATACTAGATATATTAAGTAAAAGTACTAGCTTTTATTAATATAGTAAAAGTAATAAGAAAAGAATAATATAATTATTACTATTACCTTATAAAACTTAATATTAGAGATAAAGTTTTCCTTTAACTTAGTAAAAGCTATTTATTACTAAGTAAGCCTAAGTAAAAATAGTCTCCCTAGTGCACTAGACCTTTCTATATTACTTATATAGTTAGGCTAGAAGCCTATAAACTTAACCTACTACTACACTAGAAGGTTTACTTAGTAGTATTAACTATATAGCTATAGAAAGTACTAACTAGTTATAACTTTTTTAAAAGAAAGTGATTAACTTTAAAGCTAGTAAAGGTAAATAGTATAAAGGAATTTAAAGTTAAAAGAATTATAAACTATAAAGTTAACTAGTAAAAGAACTACTTATTAGTTAAGTATTTTATTAAGTAAAAAGGGTACTTAGTAGTATCTAATATATAAGAACCTTATAAGAACCTTACTTTTAATACTAGTAATATAGTAACTAACTTTAAGAAGGCTAACTTTATTAATTAAATAACTTATCTTTATTAGTTATATTCTTCCTTAATTTATTTCTTTAATTTAACCCTTAGTTAAATATAAAAGTAAGCCTTTTTACTAGCTTCTTCTTTTTCTTTTTCTTTTTATTAATATACCTTTTTTAACTAAGAACTTTATTAACTAATCAACTTTTTTCTATACTATAGTTACCTAATTATAACTTCTATTTTATAATTATATCTTATTAGTATAATCTTAATTCTTATTACCTTAATTATCTTTTTTATTTAGTTATTAAGCTATAGTAGTATTTATTTACTATACTACTAAAAGACTTTATACTTAAGAAATAAGGTTTTAAGTATTATAAGATTAAAAAACACTATCTTAATATAAGTAAATTTATTCTTTCTTATACTTAATCTATTTTCTTTTACTAATTACTTCTTATAATTTTAGGTCTTAAAGACTACTAGTTTAGGATTTATTCTTAGCTTTACTAGTAAGCTTTATTCTAAGTTTATAATTATTAACCCTAAAGATAAGTAGTCTAATAGTCAAGCTATATAAGAGTTCTAGTCTTAGATTAAGATCTAAGCTATTATTAAGAGTATAGTAAGTAATAGTCTTATTATTAGTAGATTAAAATAGCCTTTATATTATATCTTTATTAATTATAACTTTAACATAGTTAAATAGGTAATAGATTTAATGCCTAACTAAGAGCTAGAGCTATAGCTGGCAACGGCCGGTCTTATAGACTGGCAACAGGTGGGGCCTAGTGGGGCACCAGCTGTCAGCAGGATATCGGCCCGACCGATAGATCCACTGGCAAGGCCAGGAAAGTGGATCTGAAGGTTAGCCGTATATTGTCCTATGACAAGTGCCCCCCTAATAATAAAAATAATCGTTGTATAGTAATTATTTAATTACTAGTTAATAGGGTTATTAACTATATGCCTTAGGCTTTTATAAGGCTATTATAGCTATTATAAAAAAGGTATACTTAAGGGTTAATAGTCCTTATTATAGTTATTATTATTACTATAACTATTACTATATCTATTCTTACTATATTCCTCCCTATAGTTATTAAAGTCCTTATATCTATTAGTGTTATCTTTAATAGTGTTACTATTATTATTACTACTATAATCTTAGTTATTATTACTAGCTAGCTAGTTAGGTTAGTACACTAGTTAGTTAAGTATATACGTAGGCTAACTATAAGTTAGCTAACTATAGGTTAGCTAGCTATAAGTTAGCTAGCTAGGCGTATATAAGTATAGGTATAGACTTTAGGCTAGCTAACTATAAGCTAGCTAGCTAAGTATATATATAGGTTATTAATATATAGGTTAGTTAGTTATATACGTAGGCTAGTAGTGTTAATAGTTATATACTAGCTAATAATAGGAGAGTTAGCTAGATACTAGTTAACTATAGGTAAGTTAGCTAGATGCTAGTTAACTATAGGCAAGTTAGCTAAAAGTAGGCTAGCTATTAGCTACTAGCTAGCTATTAGATTTATTAAAGTTATAGTAATAATCCCTTATATAAATAGATCTATTATTATTATCCTAGGGACTTATCTTTATAGTATAACTAGTAGTATTATTATCTTTATTATCTTTATTTTTATTATCCTTATCTAGGGTATCTTAACTATAGTACTATATAGCTTTATAAAGTAGTAGTAGCAGTAGTAGCTAGTAGACTTAGAGTTAAAGGGACTAGATTTCCTCCTCCTGTTCTTAAAGGCGCTAATAAATAGGTTTACCTCTAGGTAAGTAACCTCCTCTAGATCTAGGGTATATTTAATATAGCTTCTAAAGGTGTAGCTAGGCATATAACTTAGGGCTACATTAGGCTATTAGTTAGGTATACACTAGTTAGGTGTACATTAGTAATAGTATTAGTAGTAGTAGCTTTAAGTATTTTACTACTAGCTAAGGGTTTTATATATCTTTTGCCTATTTACTCTCTTATTAGACTATATCCTCCTAGTTCTAGATTAGTATTATCCTTTAGGTAAAGGCCTTAATAGTAGTATAAAATTTTATAGCTAAGAGAAAGGTTAGTACTACTAGTAATATAGACTATTTACTTATAGGTAAAGAGGGTAGTAATAAGATAGTTATTATTAATAGTAGTAATAGTAAAGTTAATAAGGTTAATAAAGGTAATAAGTGTAATAAAGAGGGTAACAAAGGCTAGTAGTCTAGTAGGTAGTAAAAAAGAGTATTTTAAGATATAAAGTCTTAATAATAAAGTTAGTAGTAATATTATTAGCTATAGTTATTAGTATATATATAGTAAAAAAGCGTAGATCTTAAGAGAAATCTAGTACTATACTTATAATAAGGCTTTAGCTAGTAACTTTATTACTATTATTACTGTTTAAGGGCTTTAATTAACAGTAGCTTTAGTAGTAGTAGCCTTAACGTCTATAGAGGTAAAATAACTAATATAAAGGAGTATAAAGAAAAGTAAAAAAAGTAAAGTTATTAAAGTAAATATTAGTAATAGTAGTAGTAGCTAAAGATATAGTAGATCTAGCTAAATAGGTTAGTCTAGTGTAGGCTAGTAGTAATAAAAAGATCTACTAGTAGGTATATATTAGCAGCTAGGCTAGTAAAGTAAATACCTTTAATTAATTAGTTACCTTTAAGATAACTAATTAAATAGCTCTTAATAGTAATTTAGTATATTTACTTCTTATTATTATTAATAGTAGTAGAGGGTTAATTACCTATAGTATTATAACTAGTAGTTATACTACTACTTAATATAGTTAAATAGGTAATAGATTTAATGCCTAACTAAGAGCTAGAGCTATAGCTAGTAATAGCTAGTCTTATAGACTAATAATAGGTAGGGCCTAGTAGGGCACTAGCTGTTAGCAAGATATTAGCCTAACTAATAGATCTACTAGCAAGGCTAGAAAAGTAGATCTAAAGGTTAGCTATATATTGTCCTATAATAAACTTAGCTAGATATTTTAACACCTTTTTTTAGAAGTTATTTAACTATACTTTAGTATTTAACTTTCTTTTAATCTAAGTATTTAGTGTTTAGAACATTATCTTATATAACTACTATACTTAAAGGTTTTAAGAATATATTAACTCTTAATTAAAGGACTTAGCTTAAATTATAAGTCTTTATTTTAAGTATATTTCTCTTCTTAGCTACTTTAATTAATAATATACTAAGTATATATTTAATAAAAATATAAAGTATAATTACTGTATTAATATTAACTAATAAAGAATAGGACTTTATACTATATCTAAGAATAATAGAAAGTATTATAAACACTTAGCTAGTAGTTATAGCTATTTATTCTTTATTAATTAAGATATAAAGATAACTATAATAGAGATTTATTAGCTATTTAATCTTATTAATAAGGCTATAAATATTATAGTGCTAGTAGGAAGGTCCTAAAGTAGTACCTAGTACCTACTTACTTAAGTATAGTTATTTTAAGACCTTCTAGTCTTAGAATTCTATATCCTTTTATATAGATACTATAGTAGAATATACACAGGAAGAACATATTAGCAGTATAACTACTACTAGAGTAGCCTAGCTACTAGTCATATAACATTATTCTAAGACTACCCTATAGTCATAGGTTTAATTCCCCTTTACAGTAGGTAGGCTCTTGCCTAGGCTAATAGCCTTACTATAGGGCTAGAGGATATAGGCTTAAGTAAGTAAAGGTCTTAGTAGAGCTAGCTAGAGACTAGGGTATATGCTATAGATAGCACACTAGTGTAACAAAGGCAGAGATAGTGTTATAGCGCTAGTAGGAAGGTCCTAAAGCAGTGCCTAGCACCTGCCTACTTAAGTATAGTTATTCTAAGACCTTCTATTCTTAGAATTCTATATCCTTTTATATAGATAGTATAGTAGAATACGTATAGAAAGGACACATTAGTAGTATAACTACTACTAGAGTAGCCTAGCTACTAGTTATATAATATAAAGATATTAGTTAATCTAGTATTTAAGGCTTTTAAAAGTTATAAAATAAAGTATATTCTAAAGAATTATAATTACCTTTATTAGGAAGTATATTAGTAAGATATATTTAATTATTAATAAGTATATACTTTAGGTTTTAGTAGTAGTAGCTAATTTAATCTTCTTTTATTCCTTTTATCCTTTAGCTCTTTAGTATAATTATTACTAAAGAGGTAATTAGTAAAATAAGAATAAGATAATAAAGACTTACTTAGAACTATTTAGACTAGTTATTATTAAAATTATATTTATAAATATATTTTCTAGGGTATACTAATTAGATCTTTATTTTTAGTATTATTTATATTATCTAAGTTAGTATTATTATTATAATTTAAAGGTAAAGCCTTTAACTTAGTATTAATCAAGTCCTTTAGATTATTAGTAATCTTAGATTAAGATTTATGTTTATTAGATAATAAGTAAAGGCTATCTAGGCTCTTAAAAAACTTCTTTAGTTAATCTTTTATATATATAGCTTTTATAATTAGTGTATTAAAAAGAGTAGTAAATAAAAAAGATAATTTATTAAGAGTAGCTATATAAATTTAGTAAAGGCTTTCTTAATAGTAATTTAATTTCCTAGAAGTAAATATATTAATCTTTTACTAAATATTAAAGGCTAAGACTAGATCTTTTTCTTTAAGTTTATTTTTATAAAGAGAAACTTAATAGCTTTTATTTAACTAATTATAGCTTTATACTTAATAGTGTATAATAATCTTTATAGTCTACACCTAATCCTTATATAAAGACTAGAATACTCTTAGTTAAAGTTATATTTCTTTTTCTAGAGTTTTTACTTTATCTTAGTTAAGAATACACTAAGTTACTATTTATACCCTAATTTAAGTTATTATATAGTGTCTATAAATAAAATAAAAAAAGGTCTAACTAAAAGATATATATATAGTAGTATAATTTATATAGAGAGCTATATAAAGTATAAGTCTAATATTTTTTCTTTTTAATTTAACTAAATATAAAGTATATATATAATTAGTTAATAGCCTTTCTTAAGTAATTTATTAGCTTTAGGATTATAAGTAAAGATTAACTTACGCCTAGTACTATAATAGTAATTAAGCTTAGTAACTATACTTATATTTTTATATTCTTTATTTATAATTAGTATACTATAAATACTATACTAGTAGATTATATTTTCTTAAATAAACTTACTAATAGTCTTAGATATAGTATATTAGAGAATCTAGGCTTTAAGATAGCTAGTAAACTTATAATAGGCCTTTATAACCTTTTAATTACTAATATACTAAATATTTAATAAGACTTATAAAAAAGGTTAACTAATTAGTACTATTAAAATATAAAGGTTATTTAATTACCTAGACCTAGTCTTCTAGTATACTTTATAAGTAGTAATTAAGTTTTAAACTTAAGTATATATTCTTAACTAATAGTACTATTTAGTAAAGTAATAGTATATTACTTTTTATCTCTAGTACCTTAAGTTATTATATACTTATATAATTAGTTTAAGGTACTTCTAAAATAAGTTAATTACTTAGTAAAAGTATAGTTAAGTCTTTATTTTTTACTTAAAAAAGAGTTAATTATAGATAATAAAGCTAGTTACTTTTTAATTAAAGCTTCTAAATCTAGGGATTAGTAGTCTAGGAGGGTATTTAAGTATAAAAAAGAAATATATAATTTACTTAGATATTACTAACTAGTCTTTATTAAAGGCAAGTAGATCTACTAGGATCTTAAGATTATTATTTTAATCTAAGAGGTTATTACTATAACTATATACTATAAAAAGAAGTTCTTAGCTACTTTAGTGTAAATAACCTTAGTATTAATAATATTTTTAATATTTTCTTTATTTTTAACTTTATATAAATTTAAAGGCCTTAAAGGTTTCTATAATAAACTATTTACTATAGTATTTCTTTTTATTAATATACTTAATCTTAAAGTTAAAAAGTTAGATCTATATACACTAGTATATTATAATTACTAATAGTAATTTACTTACTACTTTATTAATTTATATAACTAAGACTTATATATTTATCTTAAGTAAAAATTTAATCTTAAAAAGATAGTTATAAAGCTACTTTAGACTTATTAAGACTTCTTATATCTTAAGTTTCCCTTAAATATACTTTAGCTTTAGGTTTTACTAGATTTTACTTTTAAAGTAAGTAATAGTCTATTATTTACTTATAATTTATTTAAGTATAGCTTCTTATTCTTTAATACTAGTATTTATAGTTAAGATAATTTAGCCTATATTAGGTCTATAGTTAATACTAATTAAGGCTAAAGTAAAAGTAATTATTTTCTTAAGGGCACTTATTACTTAAGCTTACTTATTACCTTAATTAAATAACTTATCTTTAGATAAAATAAAATACAGTAGTACTACTATAGTTATAAAGTATTTTACCTAGTATTAATAAAAAGTAAGAATTCTTAGAAAAGATTAAACCTTTATAATATTATTATACTTCTCTTATTTAAGTATTTTAATTACTTTTACCTAATTAGGCTATTATTTATTAGTACTATAAATATATTTAATAATTACTACTAATAGCTAGTACTACTATAATTTAGCTTTTAAAATTATATAGCTTATAAGCTTAATATTTACTAAGACCTAATAAATATTATATAAGTACTTATAAATAAACTTCTAGATCTTTAGATAGTTAAGTAGTCCTTTATTATTATATCTTAATTAAAGGCCTTTAATAGTAATATTATTAATAAAAGTATTATAATACTCTAGAATTAGGTTATAAAGAATTTAAGTTATAATTTAATAGAATTAGGTAACTAAGTTTATAGTGCTTATAAAAAGTATATAATACTAAAAGAGGCTAAGTAGTATAAAGAATATTATTAAATTATAGCTTATTTTTACTAAAAAGATTTAATTATAACTTAAAAAAAAGTAAAATAAAATATAAGCTTTTACTTTTTAAAGTTCTTAGAGAAGTTATTTACTAACAAAGGTTACTAAGTATCCTTAAGTATTACTTTATTAACCTTAGTTACTAAGTTAGTTAAGTATAATCTATAATTTTTCTATATAACTAATAACTATAGACTATAGTAAGTAGTATAACTTTCTTTAATAATCTTTTATATAATTTATTATTTAATTACCTTAAAGGCCTTTAGGAGTAGTACTTTAAGGATTAGTATTCTTTTTACTTAGTATACCTTATAAAGGATTATCTAGATTTCTTATAGTAGTACTACTATTAGATTAACTTAGTTATACTCTAAGAAATCCTAAGTAAAACTCTTTTCTTTATTAATTAAAATCTATTTAAATAAGTCTTACTTTATAAGTAAAAAATACCTATAATCTTTAATAATTATCTTATACTAGTCCTTAGTAAGTCTTAAGCCTAAATTAATATTAGAGAACTTTAGTATAATTAGGTCCTTAAATAGCCTTAATTAGTCTTAAAGCTTCTTTTTAACTTTCTTAAGCTTCTTAAGCTTCTTATATAGGTCTTTATTAAGTACTAAACTATTAAAAAAGGTATTATTAATAACCTAAACCTTTTAATTTTTATACTTATATATTATATTAATCTTTACTATATATTAGACCTAGTTAATTACTTTAACTATTATTTTAAACTAATATATAGCTTTCTTTTAGTATTTACTAATCTATTACTAAAAGTACTAATCTTTTTATCTAGATATTAATTATATTCCTAGATTATAGTAAAGATCTTTATATTCTTAGAATATACTAGGTCTACTTAGCCTTATCTAGGTTACTATAAAGATTTAGTAAATCTAAGTAACTTAAGGCCTAATTATTTTCTATATAACTTTTATTAAAAGTTCTTTAGCCTTATTATTATTTAAAATAACTACTAAATATATACTATTCTTTAATTTAAGTTCTAGGTATTTAATATAGGTTTTAGTAGTAGTCTTAAAGCTACTACTAGATCTTAGTTTTTTAACTTAAAGACCTTTATAATATACTAATTTAGTTATAATAAAATATTTATAACCTCTAAAAAGCTATTAGTCTTTATTACTTTTACTAAAATCTATAAAAGTATATTTTCTATATAAATATAAGTAGTAATTAAGTAATTACTATACTTAAAGAAAAGCTTTATATCTTAAGTATATAAAAGTCTAAGGAGTAATAGGTTAATAGTCTTTTATTTATCTTTAATAAAGAAGTAAAAGCTAATTCTATACTAATTAATCTAGATATCTATATAATAGAACTTATTAAATTTATTAAACTACTTAAATCTAACTTAAATATCTTTATTTAAAGCTTAGTTAGTATATATTAAATTTTAACTAATTTAATATACTATCTTAATAAAATATTAACCTATACACTAGTATTAAATATAATAATAATTAAAGAGGCTATATATACTTAATTAAGGCTTATAATCTTAACCTTTAGCTAAAGTTATATATTTAAGATAATTATATTTAGTAGTACTATTATAGGCTTTATACCTTTTATATATTTTATCTTAGTAACTTTACTTATTTTATATTTAATTAAGTAGTTATTATTAGTAACACCAAGGGATAGGTTAAAATTATTAACTATATATATTAGTAGTAATTAATAAATAATAAAGGTAACTATAGTTCTCTAATATACGTAAAGAAAAAAAGGATAATTATTGTAGGTTAGTTAGTTAAATAACTAACTTATTATCTATAAATTCTTAGAGAATCTATAGCTAAATATCTAAGGATTTACTAGTAATAAGTTATTAGGGTTAACCTAATAATTCTAATATTTATCTACAATAGTTAATATTATAACACTAGTAACTTTCTATAGTACTAGAAATCCCCTATTATTTATATCTAAAAGAACAGCTAAAAAATATAATAAAAACAAGAAGCTAAAAAGTATTTAATACTCTTTACTTATGTAGCCTATTATATATAAGAAACCTATTTATTTATCTATATCTTTAACTACCTATTACTAACTAGTTCCTTTAATATATTATTTAGTAATAACTTTATAAATTTATTTACTAGGTTATTACTACTATAAATCTACTTTATCTTATAAATTTTATAGTATTTATATAACTAGTAAAGGGCTATAATATTTATTATAAGTTACTTCTCCTTTATAATACTAAGTTTTATAAGGCACTTATAAAGTAAGTATAAGTTAGTATAGAGTATTATAAGTATTTATAGTAGCTTAAAGTAGTTAGTAATTATTATAAAAGTAGTACTAATTATATAGGTAATATTAGCGTTAGTAATTATCCTATAGACCTTAGAGGTAAATATACTATATATAACTCTTTTATACTTTATTAAGCTAAAGTAGATAATATTACTTGTTAATTTAAAGCTTTTACTATTAGTAGTAGGTTACTTAATAATTTATTTATTAGTAAGAACTATAATAAAGCTAAGTTAAGAGGTAAAGTTATAGTTATTTCTAAATAAGCTATTAATAAATATAAAGAGCTTAGTAGTTATAAGGTTAATTAGTAAGAATTATAGGCTATAGTTAAAGTTATTAATTTACTATTTAATTTAGTAGTTTAAAGCTTTAATCTTCTTTACTATAAGTAATTAGTGTTAAGTAGTAACTAAATAGTTAAAGTAAGCTTTAGGTTAGTAAATAGAAGTAATATATATACTATAAGTATATTACTAGATATAATCTTACTAAGTAGTAGGTAATTTTTTATTAATAAGTTAAAGCTTTTTACCTTAGCCTTTCTAGTAAAAGGTAAGCTTACTATTAGTAGTAATAGATAATATACTACTATTAAAGGTAATAAAGTTATTAGCTATAAGTAACTACTTAGGTTTTACTATAAAAGTAGCCTTTTTAAGCTTTTTCTCTTTATAGGTAGAGAATTTACTATTTATAAGGCTAATTATATTATTTATTTATATACTAATTAATCTAAAGTTACTATTATTAGGTAATAATATTAATAAGTAAAGGTTAAAGGTTAATAAATTTATCTAGAGATTCTCTTTATAATAGTAATTATAAGTTACCTACTAGTAGGTTTTTACCTCTATAATACTATATAATAGCTTAGTTACTATTATTATTATATTTACTAAGTAAAAATAGTAAATTTATATAGATAGGTAGATAAAAGTAATATAGTTTAGTAGTATTACTAATTAGGTATACACCTAGGTAATATTATATAACTAGAGGAGAAATCTATATTAAAGTAGTAAAAGGGCAAAGGCAAAGATTAATTACTAGGCTATTTACTAGATAGTAAGTAACTATATAAGAATTATTTTTTATTATTATCTATATAGCCTTAGATAATAAGCTATAATTCTTATAAGGCTACTTATTTTACTTTTTACTTTATAGACTATATATAATTTAAATATATAGGTATTACTATAGAATTTCTTATTATAGGTAATAATATAAAATACACTATAGTTAATAAAGGCTTTTACTTTTACCTTATTAAATTCTTTAAAGGGTTTACTAGGTATAGTAATAATCTTTTTTATATAGCTTAATAGTAAGTATATAGTCTACTTTCTCTTTATAGTTAAAACACTATAGTTATAGTAAGGTATATCTCTATAAAGAATATAAGTATTAGGTCTTTTATAAGTAACTATAGTGTTATTATAGTAGTTTATTATTAATAATAATAGTATTATATACTTCTTCTTTAGCGTTAGTATCTCTATAGGGTCTCTTATACTTATATAGTATATATAGGATTATTTCTATTATATATAGTAGCTAGTAGGTTTATTTAGCATAAGGAGGTCTAGTTAACTTTCTCTATATAATAAGGTTTTACTATAGTAATCCTAAAGTTATATAGGCTATAGGGTAAATTAATAGTATAAGTAGTACTATTATTAGTAATAAGGTAAAATAGGCCTTACTAGCTATATTTTTTACACTATATATAGACAAGGATTAAAGAGGTAAACTAATAGTATTAGTTAAATCTAGGCTATTATATATAGCTAGTGTTTTATAAAGCTATTACTTTATATAGATTTAGTATACTATAGCTATTACTTTTTAATTACTTTAGTGTATTATATAGTAGTTATAGTAAATAGTAACTTATTAGTTATTTAGAAGTATATACTAAAAATAAAGAAAGTTAAACAAGGCTATCTAGGCTAATAGTATTATTAATTACTTTAATAGTAAGTTAAAAGATAACTTTAGGTTTAGTGCTAGTTTCTTTATAAATAATCTTATAGGTATAGTAAAAGGGTATATAATAGTACTTAACTTTACTAATACTATAATAGGCTTTAATAAGCACTTTTTTTACTTTAATAGATAACCTATAGGTAGTATATTTAAACTTACTAAAGTAAAAATTTAGGCTAACGTTAGTTATTATTTAATTAAGTAGGCTAAGATATATATTAATCTAGTATATCTATAGTGCCTCCTATATATACTCTATAGTAATAAATTATAAAAGTCTTACTATATTAAACACTATTACTATATTAACTATATAAAGTACTAGTTTATTATTATTAAGATATATTATATTAATAAAGATCTTATAGTTAAACTTATTATTATTATATAATATAAACTTAAAGTAACTAAGGGCTTTAGAGTATAATTAGTAGTAGTAGTAGTACTTATTAATAGCTTTAATTAACAAAAGGGAGATATTTTCTTTAGTATATTTAAGTAACTTATAAAGGCACTAAATAAATAGGTAGCTAAATTACTAGTAGATTTAGTATAATTTACTATCTATTAGGTATTACTTAGTAATACTTTTCTCTAGTAGTTATAAAAGTATTTATAGGTAGCTAAATTAGTAAATAATAAGTATAATATTATTACCTTAGATTAGCTAGTTAGTAAAGTTATTAAATTTTATACTATAATAGTCTATATTCTTTAAGTAAAAAAGAAATAAAGTATTAGTAGTTATTATATAAAAAACAAGGTTACTAAGTAGTATAAGTATATTAATTACCTTAGGGATTTAAAGTAATTACTACTACTAAAGTAAATACTTACTTACTTACTTAGGTAGTATTTATAATATCTTTTTACCTAAGTAGTACTAAAGGGTAAAGTATTACTTATAGCTAGTAGTTAATTTCTTAGCTATACTAGTGTTAAGTATAATACTATAAAAGTTACTACTAAATAGTACTTATTAAGTATAAATATCTTATTAGTTTTTATAGTTTACTAGGTAATAGCTTCTTTAGTAAGTTCTTATAAGTAAGTGTATAAGTAGTTACTTAGTTATATAACTTAGAGAATATAGTTAAGCTATTAATTAATAGTTATATAAAGAAAGTAGTAAATATAAAGAATACTATATTATATAGTTATTATTATTACTAATAGGTTATTTATTACTATTACTTACTTCTTAAAGATAACTTATATTATAACCTTTATAATTAAGAAAAAAGTAGTTAAAGGTAGCTAGTAAAGCTTATATAAAGTAAGTACTTTTATACTAGTTAAATAAAGATTATTACTTTTCTTTAGTATATTTAGTTAACTAATAACTAGGCTTACTATAGATAAAGTACTTCTTAGTTAATTTATTACTACACTAGTTTTTACTATAGTAGTTACTTTATAAAGAACCTTATATTTACTATAGATTAGTATAATTATTATAGCTACTATTATACTTATAGTTAACCTAAAATTACTTATTCTCTATAGTAGATTTATTTATAAGGTATTATATAGGTAGCTTATAGTAAAGTAAAGTATTTACTACTCTATTATATATTATATAAGAGGCTATAGAATATAGCTAGTAGGTTAAAGAAGCTATAGTATACTTAAGTATACTATAGTAATAAGTAATAAGGCACTTATAATAATCCTTATCTTAGGTAGACTATTATAGGTAGTTACTTTAACTAGCTTAGTAACCCTTTTAATAATAACTTAAGATCTTAAGCTTATTCTTACTATAGTTTTTATAGGTAATTAAGTTAAATAATATATAGTAAAGCTTAGTAATATAGGCTAAGTATACTTTATTACCTTTAAATTATTCTTTAAGCTTTACTATTAGAGTATTAAAATTACTTACCTATTAGTAAAGTAAAGGTATAATACTCTTATAGTTTACCTTAAAGTATTACTTAAATTACTACTCTATAGTAGTCTTATATTATACTACCTAGATATAAAGGTTATAAAATAATAGTAATTTTAAGTTAATAGTCTTATACTAGCTACTAGTGTATTTATAGCCTAGTTATTAAAGTATATCTTTATAAGGTTACTTATTTACTTTAGTATTAGCCTTAATATTACTATTAATATTACTATAGTTAATAAGAGCTCTTATAGTAGTATAGTAGTTATTATATATAGGCTATTAATTTTAGCTATTATATAAGGTTTTAGTGTTAATAAAGGTAGTAGTAAAGTAAAGGTTAAGTTATTATAAGAGGTCTAATAGGTAATTACTAGTAATAGTATACTTTAGCTAGTTTTTTACTATATAGGATTATATTATAACCTTAGATATTCTTAATAAAGTTAAGGTCTTTAAGTGTAGTTTAAAGTTATATAATAATCTTTTAATAATAGTAATTATCTTATTAGTCTAGTAGCGCCTTTCTCTTTTAAAAGGTATTAAATATATATTAAGTAATTAATAGGTGTTTACTATAGTTAACTTATATACTATAATTAATAAAGAAGTTATATAGGCTTATTAAGACCTTTAGTTAATTACCTTAAAGTTATTTATAGACTATTTACTAAAATCCTTATAGGTGTAGTAAAGTAATTTACTACTAATATAGTTATAGTACTTATAACTACTAATATAAAATATAGTAATAGTGTTAAGTATAAAAGCTTATTACTTACTTATAAGGTTAGTTAGTAACTTCTTAATATAGTCTTTTCTTATTACTATAGAGGATATACTATATAAGGTTAATAAGTATAGTAAATATATTATTAATTACTACTATTACTACCTTATATTAAGTAGTATATTATACTTACTATAAACTTCTTTTATTACCTTATAAGTAAAGGTATAGTAACCTATAAGCCTTACTTACTTATAAGCTTATTATATTTACTTATCTTAGCTTAGGTCTTCTGCTTATAGGGTAGTATTATTTACTATTACCCTCTGTTAGCCTAATAACCTCTTAAACATAGGCGTTTCTTCTAGTAGACTAGAAGGCATATATATTTATTAAAGGGATTACTACTAGTAGTATAGACAGCTAGAGAAAAATATACTCTTATAGGTAAATAACTTAAGGAAAAACAATAGGCTATTATATTAGCTACTTATTAATACTATTAGTTAGTAAAAAAGAGAAAATAATAGGCTATTATATTAGTAACTTATTAACACTATTAGTTAGTAAAAAAGTATATATATAGAAAAAGAAGTTAGTAAGCTAAAGAGCTTATAATAAATAAGATATAGTAAATAATTACTAGTTAGCTATAGGTATATAAAGTAAAGGGTTTTTTATAGTTAAAGTACTTCTCTAAAGGTAATAAAGCTTATATAATAGATATAAATTAATAAGGTTTCTACTAGTTAAAGGGACTAGTTATAGATCTATTAATTAACCTATTATAATAGGTAATTAGTATAAACTATTATAGTAAGGGTATTTATAGAGGTTTTTTAGTACTTACCTACTCTAGGTGTATAAATAATTAACTAGTAATAATTACCTCTTCTTATAGACCTTACTAATCTATAGTTTAGATAGTAAAGTTAACCTATATAGTTAATAGTAAAGTTAACTACTAATTAGTATTAGTAACACTAAGGATAAGTTAATATAGTTAACTATATATATTAGTAGTAATTAATAAATAATAGGGGTAACTATAGTTCTCTATTATACGTAATAAAAAGAAGGATAATTATTGTAAGTTAGTTAGTTAAATAACTAACTTATTGCCTATAAATCCTTAGAGAATCTATAGCTAAATATCTAAGGATTTGCTAGCAATAAGTCATTAGGGTCAACCTAATAATTCTAATATTTATCTACAATAGTTAATATTATAATAGTTATACTTATTAAAAAGGTCTTTAATCTTAGTCTATTATTAGTCTTAATTAGTTAAATTAAGTAAAAACTTTAGAGCCTTAATTAATACTTTATTAATACTAGTGTATTTTTACTTATATAAAGTAGTACTTATAGCTATATTAAACTCTAGCTAGATTTACTAAAGAAGTTTTACTAGAAAAAAGATTAGTATATCTAGCTTTATCTCTATAATCTTTTAGGCCTCTTAGGCTAAATTTAGCCTTGATAGTTAGTCTACTATTATAACTTCTCTTAATTCTAGCTATAAGCCTTCTTAATTATTATAATCTTTAGTCTTACTAAAACTTAGTAATAAGATTAGCTTATTAGGCTTATAAAATATTATAACTTTATATCTTAAGTGCTTTATTATTAACTAGAAAGGTATACTTTTCTCTATAGGTTCTTAATTAATATTTTTACTATTAGTTATTATAGCTTCTTAGTCTTTTTTTTAAAAAAAGACTACTTTTATTTTTTTTAGTAAAGCTAGGTTTTATTTCTTAGCTTTATAAGTTTCTTATAATTTATATTTATTTTACTAATTAACTAAGTCTTAGTTTTTAAGAAGTTACTTTTACTTAACTATATAGATATTTATATAGTCTTAATTAGGTAACTTAGGGCACTATATATATATATATAATTAACTAAGGTTACTTAAGTTACTATAGAGAAAGTAAGTTTATTTTACTAAAAAAGACTAATTTATACCTCTAAGGTCTAGTAAGTAAGTAATTTATAGTCTTTATTTATTAATATATTAGCTATATATAAAAGAAAAGTTAATTAATTAGTGACTTTATACTTATAGCTATTCTTAATTATAGTAAATAATATATTACTTATTAGGCTTTACTTATTATATTTACTATAGTACTAGCTAGCTTAAATTAGAATTATAAGCTAAGTATTTATTAGTAACACTAAGGGATAAGTTAATATAGTTAACTATATATATTAGTAGTAATTAATAAATAATAAAGGTAACTATAGTTCTTTATTATATATAAAAAAAAGATAACTATTATAAGTTAGTTAGTTACATAACTAACTTATTACCTATAAATCCTTAGAGAATTTATAGCTAAATATCTAAGGATTTACTAGTAATAAGTTATTAGTGTTAACTTAATAACTCTAATATTTATTTATAATAGTTAATATTATAACACTAGTAACTTTCTATAGTACTAGAAATTCTTTATTATTTATATCTAAAAGAATAGCTAAAAAATATAATAAACGCAAAAAGCTAAAAAGTATTAATTACTTTTTACTTATATAGTCTATTATATATAAAAAACCTATTTATTTATCTATATTTTTAATAACCTATTATTAACTAGCTTCTCTAATATAGTATTTAGTAATAACTTTATAAATCTATCTACTAGGTTATTACTACTATAAATCTTCTATATCTTAAAAATCTTATAGTGTTTATATAATTAGTAAAAGGCTATAATATTTATTATAAGTTACTTCTTTTTTATAGTACTAAGCTTTCTAAGGTACTTATAAAGTAACTATAAGATAGTATAAAGTATTATAAGTATTTATAGTAGCTTAAGGTAGTTAGTAATTATTATAAAAGTAGTACTAATTATATAGGTAATATTAGCACTAGTAATTATCCTATAGACCTTAGAGGTAAGTACACTATATATAACTCTCTTGTACTTTATTAAGCTAAAGTAAATAATATTACTAGTTAATTTAAAGCTTTTACTATTAGTAGTATATTACTTAATAATTTATTTATTAGTAAAAACTATAATAAAGCTAAGTTAGAAAATAAAAGTATACTTATTTATAAGTAGGTTATTAATAAATATAAAGAGCTTAGTAATTATAAGGTTAATAGGTAAAGATTATAGGCTATAGTTAAGGTTATTAACTTACTACTTAATTTAGTAGTTAAAGGCTTTAATCTCTTTTACTATAGGTAATTAGTATTAAGTAGTAACTAAATAGTTAAAGTAAGCTTTAGGTTAATAAATAGAAGTAATATATATTTTATAGGTATATTACTAAATATAACTTTACTAAGGAGTAAGTAATTTCTTATTAATAAGTTAAAGCTTTTAATATTAGCCTTTCTAGTAAAAAGTAAGCTTACTATTAGTAGTAATAGATAATATACTACTATTAAAGGTAATAAAGTTATTAGCTATAAGTAACTACTTAGGTTTTACTATAAAAGTAGCCTTTTTAAGCCTTTTCTCTTTATAAGTAAAGGATTTACTATTTATAAAGCTAATTATATTATTTATTTATATACTAATTAACCTAAAGTTACTATTATTAAGTAATAATATTAATAGGCAAAGGTTAAAGTTTAATAAATTTATCTAGAGATTCTCTTTATAGTAGTAATTATAAGTTACTTACTAGTAGATTTCTACCTCTATAATACTATATAATAGTTTAGTTACTATTATTATTATATTTACTAAGTAAAAATAGTAGATTTATATATATAAGTATATAAGAATAATATATTTTAGTAGTATTACTAATTAGGTATATACTTAGGTAATATTATATAACTAAAAAAAAAATCTATATTAAAGTAGTAAAGAGGTAAAAGTAAAGATTAATTACTAGGCTATTTACTAAATAATAGGTAACTATATAAGAATTATTCTTTTATTATTATCTATATAGCCTTAGATAATAAGTTATAATTTCTTATAAGGCTACTTATTTATACTTTTTACTTTATAGACTATATATAATTTAAATATATAGGTATTACTATACGATTTCTTATTATAGATTATAATATAAAATATACTATAGTTAATAAGGGTTTTTACTTTTACTTTATTAGATTCTTTAAAGGGTTTACTAGGTGTAATAATAATCTTTTTTTTATATAGTTTAATAATAAGTGTATAGTCTACTTCTTTCTTTATAGTTAAGAATACTATAGCTATAGTAAAGTAAATCTCTATAAAGAATATAAGTATTAGGTTCTTTTATAAGTAACTATAGTATTATTATAGTAGTTTATTATTAATAATAATAGTATTATATACTTTTCCTTTAGTATTAGGTATCTTTATAAGGTTTTCTTATACTTATATAGTATATATAGGACTATCTTTTACTTATATAGAGTAGCTAGTAGGCTTATCTAGTGTAAAGAAGTCTAGTTAACCTTGCTTTATATAGTAAGGTTTTACTATAGTAATCCTAAAGTTATATAGGCTATAAGGTAAATTAATAGTATAAGTATTACCTTTATTAGTAATAAAGTAAAATAGGCCTTATTAGCTATATTTTTTATATTATATATAGATAAAGGATTAAAGAGGTAAAGTAATAGTATTAGTTAAATCTAGGCTATTATATATAGCTAGTACTTTATAAAGCTATTACTTTATATAGATATAGTATACTATAGCTATTACTTTTTTAATTACTTTAGTATACTATATAGTACTTATAGTAAGTAGTAACTTATTAGTTATTTAAAGGTATATACTAAGGATAAAAGAAAGTTAAGATAAGGCTATTTAGGCTAATAGTATTATTAATTACTTTAATAGTAAGTTAAAAAGTAACTTTAGGTTTAGTACTAATTTCTATATAAATAATCTTATAAGTATAGTAAAAGGGTATATAATAGTACTTAACTTTACTAATACTATAATAGGCTTTAATAAGTATTTTCTTTACTTTAATAAATAACCTATAGGTAGTATATTTAAACTTACTAAAGTAAAGATTTAGGCTAGCGTTAGTTATTATTTAATTAAGTAAGCTAAGATATATATTAATCTAGTATATTTATAGTGCCTTTTATATATATTCTATAGTAATAGATTATAAATATTTTACTATATTTTATATTATTACTATATTAACTATATAAAGTACTAGTTTATTATTATTAAGGTATATTATATTAATAAAGATCTTATAGTTAAACGTATTATTATTATATAGTATAAACTTAAAGTAACTAAGGGCTTTAGAGTATAATTAGTAGTAGTAGTAGTACTTATTAATAGCTTTAATTAATAAAAGAGAGGTGTTTTCTCCTATATATTTAAGTAACTTATAAAGTTACTAAATAAATAAGTAACTAAATTACTAGTAGATTTAGTATAATTTACTATCTATTAGGTGTTACCTAGTAATACTTTTCTTTAGTAGTTATAGAAGTATCTATAGGTAGCTAAATTAGTAGATAATAAGTATAATATTATTACCTTAGATTAGCTAGTTAGTAAAGTTATTAAATTTTATACTATAATAGTCTATATTCTTTAAGTAAAAAAGAAATAAAGTATTAGTAGTTATTATATAAAAAATAAGGTTACTAAGTAGTATAAGTATATTAATTACTTTTAGAGATTTAAAGTAATTACTACTACTAAAGTAAATACTTACTTTACTTGCTTAGGTAGTATTTATAGGCATCTTTTTACTTAAATAGTACTAAAAGGTAAAGTATTACTTATAGCTAGTAGTTAATTTCTTAGCTATACTAGTATTAAGTATAATACTATAAAAGGTTACTACTAAATAGTACTTATTAAGTATAAATATTTTATTAGTTTTTATAGTTTTACTAGGTAATAGCTTCTCTAGTAAGTTCTTATAAGTAAGTATATAAGTAGTTACTTAGTTATATAACTTAGAGAATATAATTAAGCTATTAATTAATAATTATATAAAGAAGGTAGTAAATATAAAGAATACTATATTTATATAGTTATTATTATTATTAATAGATTATTTTTTATATAAAGGCTATAAAATATAGCTAGTAAGTTAAAGAGAGCTATAGTATACTTAGGTATACTATAGTAATAAGTAATAAGGCACTTATAATAATCCTTATCCTTAGGTAAGCTATTATAAGTAGTTACTTTAACTAGCTTAGTAACTTTTTTAATAAGTAACTTAAGGATCTTAAGCTTATTCTTACTATAGTTTTTATAAGTAATTAAGTTAAATAATATATTATAAAGCTTAGTAATATAGGCTAAGTGTACTTTATTACCTTTAAATTATTATTTAAGCTTTACTATAAGAGTATTAAAATTACTTACTTATTAGTAAAAAGTAAAAGTATAATACTCTTATAGTTTACCTTAAAGTGTTACTTAAATTACTACTTTATAGTAGTCTTATATTATATTTACCTAGATATAAAGGTTATAGAATAATAGTAATTTTAAGTTAATAGTCTTATACTAGCTACTAGTGTATTTTATAGCCTAGTTATTAAAGTATATCTTTATAAGGTTACTTATTTACTTTAGCGTTAGCCTTAATATTACTATTAACGTTATTATAGTTAACAAGAGTTCCTATAGTAGTGTAGTAGTTATTATATATAGGCTATTAATTTTAGCTATTATATAAGGTTTTAGTGTTAATAAAGATAGTAGTAAAGTAAAAGTTAAGTTATTATAGAAGGTTTAGTAGCTAGTTACTAGTAATAAGTGTACTTTAACTATTTTTACTTTATATATAATTATCTTATAGCCTTTAATATCTTTAATAAAGTTAAGGTCTTTAAGATATTCTCTAAAGTTATATAATAATCTCTTAATAATAGTAATTATTTTATTAGTCTAGTAAGTGCCTTCCTCTTATTAAAGGGTATTAAATATATATTAGGTAATTAATAAGTATTTACTATATTTAACCTATACTTTATAGTTAATAAAGAAGTTATATAGACCTATTAAGACCTTTAGGTTAATAGCCTTAAAGTTACTAATAGACTAGTTAGTAAGGTCTTCTTATATATAGTAAAGTAATTTATTACTAAAGTAGTTATTATACTTAGATTTACTAAGGTAAAATATAGTAATAGTATTAAGTGTAAAGGACTATTACTTCTTATTATAGGCTAAAGCTATAGTAAGTGTAGTAAGGCTTTACCTACTATAATACATAAGGCTAGTAAAGTAGGCGTATTTAGTTTACGCTTACTTAGTACCCCTATTTAACCTTATATACATAAGATATATACTACTATAAATAGCCTTTCTTCCTTAGTCTAGATTAATTATATTAAGTTACTATATACCTATTAAAAAGTAGTACTAACCTCTTATATATCTAGACTCTTTAACTAACTAAATAAGTAAGCTAAGTAATATACCTACGCTAGTATAAGAGGAGGTAGCTTTTATATATAAGGCCTTACTTAAAATATATAATACTATCCTAAGCCTCTAAGCTAATATAATAGCTATTAAATAAAGCACTATAATACTAGTAAAGAAAAGTGTAGTAACTATACAAGAGTACACTAAACTTACACCTATAAGCGCTAAGCCTATATAAACACCTACTAAATTTATATAGGCACCTACTGTACTTGTATAGAAGGCTAGCTCCTAAGGATAGACCTAGAAGCTACTGCTTTTACCTAAGAAGTTCTTAGGCCTATACTATAATTTTCCTCTATAGTTACACTAGATATATAATAAAATAAAGCTTAATTATACCTTCTTTATAAATAATTATAAAGTATAGTACTTTATTAATATATACTTAAAGATTAGGCTATAATATACTATCTTTATATTCTACTAGTAAGGTAGTAAAAGATATAACTATAACCTTAAATAATTCTTATAGTACCTAGAGTATACCTATAGTAACTTTAATATAAAGTAGTATATAGCTAGTGCACTAGTCTTTATTTATATAAGAAATAATAAAACCTTCTTATCCTTTTATCTTAAGTTTAAAAAGACACTAGTAGAGGCTAATAAGTAGTCTTAAGACTATAATATATATATTATACTCCTTATAAATACACTTTTACTATATATTTATACTATATTAGTAAGTATCTCCCTCTTAGATAACTATAATAAGTAAGTTAAATAAATTACTAAAGTATCCTAGAAGGTTAAGGACCTCTTATGCCTTTTTTAAAAGTAGTACTTACCCCTATATAAGAATACTTATAGTAATACTATAATAGTAAGGTCTATCTAGAAATAGAGTAATAAAAGTTACTTTTATAAAAATAATAGTAAAACGCTAACAAGGTGTAGTAATATATATAAAGACACCTAGGTGTACTTCTACTACTAGAAGAAAAGATATATTACTAAGTAATATACTACTATATAACTAGTAGTATATATAGCTAAAGTAGTAGCCCCTATATATATTAAAGAGCTTTTATTAGATAATAATAAAGAAGAGAATATTAATAGTAAAGACTTAAGAAAAAAGTAACTCTATAGTAAAATTAGCCCTAAAGCTAATAAGTAAAGAATATAAAGGTTAAAAGAAGTTTTTATATAGTAAAAAAATAATTAGACTATTAGTACTACTAGATACCTATATTAATAAAGGTTCTTATATTTAAGCCTTTACTAATACTAGCTATAATACTTATGTAATAGTAAGTAGCTACTTTATATACTAAGAGCACTTACTATATATCTTATAATATAAGACCTCTTTAAGGGAATTTATAGATAATACCTAGCTTATAATAACTAAAGGTATAGTAGTATTTAAATTAAAGCTAAGTAAGTATTACTAGTGTGTCTATATATATATTATACCTAACTTAGGCTAAGATATCTTCCTAAGGAAGCCCTAGATAGAGGATAATAAAGTTATATTTAATATAGCTAAATATATAGTCTATTATAGGTGTACTAACCTTATATTATAACTAGTAAGCTAAAAAGAGTTAGCTAAGGTTTAGAAAATCTAAGTAGTATATATAGTAAGTGTACTCCTCTTTACTATACTCTATTAATAAGCTACTTATAAGGAGTATATATAATAAAAGTACTACTTCCCTCTTAATAAGAATAGCTAGGCTTTTTTATAAGTAATAGCTATTAGCCTAGCTAATATATAAAAGGCACTAATACTAAAGGTAAATAAAGTAGCCTAATAGGCTATATTAATTATAGCCTTATTATAATAAGTATATAATAAGTATAGTAACTTATTTAACCTAAGTACTTTAATAATAGTCTTTTAGTACTAACTAGGCTAAGACTACTATATTAACCTTAAACCTAACACTATATTACCCTAAGGACTACTTTATAGTATATTATATAAAGAGCTACTTATACTTAAGAAGATATTAAAGGACCTCTTTAATAAGGGATTTATATATACTAGTAGCTTTACTATAGGTGTACTAGTGCTATTTATATATAAACTAGGTAGTAGCCTATGCTTTTACTATAACTATTATATACTAAATACTATTATAAAGAAGGACTACTACTTACTTCTCTTAATTACTAAGACCCTTTAATAAGTAAAATTAGTAAAGTAGTATACTAAGGTAAATATTATAGTAGTGTTCTATAAGATAAAGATAGCTAAAAGAAATAAGTATAAGACTATATTCTATATATATTATAGGCTCTTTAAATAGCTTATTTACTTCTTTAGGTTAACTAATATATCTATAAGCTAGTAATACTTTATTAATAATACCTTATATAAGTTCTTTAATAACTATATTACTATATACTTTAATAATATCTTTATTTACTTAAGTAGCACTAAGGAGGACTATAAAAAGAAAGTATATAATATCCTTATAAAGTTATATACACAAAGGCTTAGCCTAGATATAGCTAAAAGTAAATTTAGTATTAAAAAGTAAAGTATATTAGGTTTATACTTAAGGTAAAATAAAGTATATCTATAGATAAGAATAAAATATATACTATAAGTAAATAGTTAGTACCTAAATTAGTTAAGGAAGTCTAGAGTTTCCTAGGGTTTACTAACTACTACTAGATATTTATTAATAACTACTTTATAATAGTAGCTCTTCTTATAAAGCTAATAAAAAAGGATATAACCTTCTACTAGAATAAAGATTATAAAAAGTGTTCTATAATATTAAGGAGTACTTCTAATATACTTCTTTATTATATAACTTTAATCTATAAGTACTAATATTTATAAAGACTAACTACTTTAGTTATACTACTAGTAGTACACTAATATAAGAAGACAGTGCTAGCTAGCGTTAACCTATTACCTTTTACTTATATAAGCTTATTTCTACTAAGTATAACTACTTAATTTATAATAAAGAGATACTTACTATTATTAACTACCTATACGTATAAAGAGTAAACTTAAGAGCACTAAAAGTATATTTATAGTAGTTATAGACTATAAGTCCCTAGAATACTTTATAAAAAAGCAAAAACTAATAGAATATTAAAGCTAGTAGGCAGAAGTCTTATTAAAGTATAACTTTAAAATAATATACTAGCTAAAGAAAAAGGTAGTAGTCCTAGATATACTCTTATAGTATAAAAAATACTCTAAAGGGTTAAGATAATAAACAAAAGTAAAGGTAAATTATTTAAATAATTCTTAATGCTATAATACCTATAATATATAGTGTAGGTATACTACTTATACTATATATAACTATATTTAATAATAATAACCTATAGTAACTATAGGACTTTATATAGGACAGTAATACCTATTTTAAGTAGTTTACTAAGCTATCTTAGTAGTACTTATAAGCTCTCCTTTACCCTATAGCTATATATTTAGGTTATAGACTATACGCTTAATAATAGGTCTTAACTTACCTAGAGGGGAGGCTATAAGTACTAGGCAGCTAAGACCTTAAATTCCTAATAATAGCCTATACACTTAGTTAATTTAATAAAGCTAGAACTTAACTATAACTAGTTACCTAGGTATAATAGTACACTAGAGATACTATTATATTAGTTTTATTAGCTAAGGTAAGCGTAAGTAGTATACTACTTTATTTATAACTATAATATATATAATAGTAGTAAGGTATAGTAAAAATAAAAAAGGCCTTTTATAACTACTTAGTATACTAAAGTACCTCTAAAGTAACCTATTAATAGACTTTATTACTAACCTCTTAGTGTTAAGGCTAGACTAGGCTAAATATATATAGGTTATTATTAACTAACTAAGTAAATTAGTAACCTTTAAGGCTATAGTAACTATAAAGGTAAAAAGTTATATAAAGCGCTTCTTAAATTACTACTTTTGTTTTTATAGTATACCTAAGAGTATAGTAAGTAACTAGGAAGTAACTAAATAAGCTACTTTTAGTACTACTTTTATATACTTACTAAGATAATATAATAACTTAGTACCTCTACTACCTTAAAGTAATAGTACTATAGAGAGGTTTAACTAAGAAGTCTAAGTAATACTTACGCCTATATAAGCTACCTCTAGGAGATTAAGTATAGTAGTTACTAGTAATATAACTATTAATTAATAATTATACTACTATAGCTACTAGTATAAGCCTATTTTTCTAAAGTATAGTACTATATTAACCTTATTATAATTAAAGAGATATACCTAAAGTAATAACTTATATAAAGAGCTATATAATAACTAGTATAGTAAATAATTAATATAACTACTATAGCCTAGGCTACTACTATAGCTACCTAAGAAATTATATAAGAATTAGTAAATAAATAAAGGGTATAGTAAGGCACTTTTATATTAGTAAAAGGTATAGTTATCTATATAAAACTATTACTCTCTTAACTAAATTAAAAGCTAGACTAGCTATACTATAAGTATTAGGTTATAAAGGTTATTACCTCCTTAGTAGTAAAGTTAAATATACTAGGTAATATTTATAACTACTTCTATATTAACTTACTATACTATATAGTAATAACTTTTACTAAGGTAGTATATTACTAATATATAACCTTTACTAGTTATTAAGAAAAAGAAAAAAATAGTAATAGCTAAGATCCTAGGCACTAAGTAGTATAAAAAATATAAAGTAAAAGAGTAATAGGCGTTAGTACACTAAAAGGCTATATAAAGCCTACTTAAGAGCCTATTAAGTTAATAAAAGACACTATAGCCTTAAATAACTATAAAAATAAATATAGGCTAATTAATAAATATAATAGAAGTATAAACTATATATAAAAAAGATAAAAGAAATATAAGATAAATAATTCTTTATTTAGCTATAGCTAATAAGTAAAATTAGACCTCTAGAGAGGCTATAATAGTAGTAAGGTAAAATAATACTAAGGCACCTTAAGGTATAAGAAGACTACCTACTAGTAGTCTCTAGATTAAAGGACATAAAGTAAACACCTTAGGTAAATAAAGTTAATAAACTATATAAGAAGTAACTAATTAGTATATATTTATAAAATAAATAGTTAATAAGTACTTATAGTAGCTAAAGAGCTAGTAATACTCTCTTAGGCTATAATAAGCTATTTAGCCTAAGTAGTTATAAAACTACTTAGGCTAGGCCTACTAGATAAAAAAAGTAGTATTAGTAGTAGTAGTAGTAGTAGTAGTAGTAGTAGCTAGTATAAAGAAAAAAGGTATAGCTATAGGCTATACTATAGGTATATTAGGCTATACCTTAGATCTAGCTTACTTATATAAGTGTATACTCTTAGTGCTCTTTTAAGCTATATAGGTAGCCTACTACTTAGTATATACTAAGACTAACTAGGCCTTAGTATAGTAGTATAAATATTAAAAAGCTAAGTTCTTTATAAGGCTACTAGTAATAGTAGTAGTAGTAGTATTTATAGCCTTATAAAGGCTATAAAAGTAATAGGTATCTAAAAAAAGATTAGTATATAAAAGAAGTAGTAAATATAAAAAAAGTAAACTTATACCCTTAGGTAAAGTTATTACCTAATATATAAGAGTATAATAAGTACTACTAGACACTATATTTTTAGTATAATAAGGCACTATAGGGTCCTTAGCTAGGTAGTTAGTATATAACTAGTAAAAAGAAACTAGATAGGCCTACTAAAAGGTAGACCTTCTTTACTATAGGTAGTATAAAGAAAAAGACTATCTTTAATATTAGCTATAAATCTACTATAATATAGGTGTAAATTAGATATATAGACTAGTGTAATAAGGGTATACTTAGGTTAATAGTAGTAATAAGGTCTTAAGGATAGCTTCTTTTTACCTATAGGCAAAAGGCTTTAGCTAAAGGTAAAAGGCTATAATATAATAAGTTAGTAATAAATTAATAGTAGGTCTATATATATATATATATATACACTTATAAAGGTAACTTACTAGTATTTTTTATTTTTAATTATCTTTAATTAATAAAAACTATATTAGTAAAATAATTACTTTATAATAGTAATATATAGTAGTAAAAAAGATACTTATAATATTAATAAAGAAGCCTAAAGAAGAAAAAGAAAAAAGAAAACTAATAACTAAATTATAGTAAGTAATAACTATAGGTTTAACTTAGAAAGTTATATAGAGTAAAAGGGCTAGTAGGGCCTAGAGGCTTTATTTTCCTAGGCGCTAAGGGGGAGAAGAGGGCACATGTTATAGGCCAAAGCCACAGTAAGTATAGCAAGGCTTTACCTACTATAACGCACAAGGCCAGTAAAGCAGGCGTATTTAGTTAACGCTTACTTAGTGCCCCTATTTAACCTTATATACACAAGATGTATACTACTATAAATAGCCTTTCTTCCTTAGTCTAGATTAATTATATTAAGTTACTATATACCTATTAGAAGGTAGTACTAACCCTTTATACTTCTTTATAAGGTTAGTTAGTAACCTTATAATATAATCTCTTCTTTATTAGTATAAAAGAATATACTATATAAAAGTAAAAAATATAGTAATAATATTATTTATTACTATTATCTTTTTTACTATATTAGGTAGTATATTATATTTACTATAAATCTTTTCTTCTTGTTGCCTTATAGGCAAAGGTATAGTAACTTATAAGCCTTATTTACTTATAAGCTTATTATATTTACTTATCTTAGCTTAGGTCTTTTGCTTAGAGGCGTAGTATTATTTACTATTATCCTTTATTAGCCTAATAACCTCTTAAATATAGGTGTTTCTTCTAGTAGACTAGAAGGTATATATATTTATTAAAGGGATTACTACTAGTAGTATAAATAGCTAAGGAAAAATATACTCTTGTAAATAAATAACTTAGAGAAAAGTAATAGGCTATTATATTAGCTACTTATTAATACTATTAGTTAGTAAAAGAAGAAGAAATAATAGGCTATTATATTAGTAACTTGTTAATACTATTAGTTAGTAAAAGGAGTATATATATAGGAAAAAGAAGTTAGTAAGCTAAAGAGCTTATAATAAATAGGATATAGTAAATAATTACTAGTTAGCTATAGGTATATAAAGTAAGGGGTTTTTTATAGTTAAGAGTACTTCTCTAAAGGTAATAAAGCTTATATAATAGACGTAAATTAATAAGGTTTTTACTAGTTAAGGAGACTAGTTATAGATTTATTAATTAACCTATTATAATAGGTAATTACTATAATATTATAGTAAGGGTATTTATAGAGGTGTTTTTTAGTCCTTGCTTACTTTAGGTATATAAATAATTAACTAGTAATAATTACCTCTTCTTATAGTTCTTGCTAATCTATAGTTTAGATAGTAAAGTTAACCTATATAGTTAATAGTAAAGTTAACTACTAATTAGTGTTAGTAACACTAAGGGATAAGTTAATATAGTTAACTATATATATTAGTAGTAATTAATAAATAATAGGGGTAACTATAGTTCTCTATTATATGTAAAGAAAAGAAGGATAATTATTGTAGGCAGAGTTCTAAAAAAGAATACAAGGATTCTATACAAGTATTAAGACCTTTATAGTGTAGTAAAAAAGTATTAGTCATTATATAGGCTTATACAAGCTATATAAAAATAAAGTAAAATAAGGTTTAAATGAAATCTTTTTTTCTTAATTTATTAATATTTTTATTTCCTTTTTAAGAAAAAGCCCCACTTTTCTATTCTAGTTTTAAGAAATCTACTTTTAGTATAGGCACTAACATGTATTGTATAGTACTAGGCAAAAAATATAACATAAATATAAGTTATATTTACTAGTATATCTTAGTATATAATTACTAAAAATAGAAACTATATTAGATAACCCTTATAATAATTTTAAGATCTATAATATATATTAATTATATAATTTAATATTTATAAGTTAGTCTAAAAAGCCTTGTATTTTAAAAAAAAATACAAATTCTATATAAAATACACTTTTAAATCTCTGATTATAGGTTAGTTAGTTAAATAACTAACTTATTACCTATAAATCCTTAGAGAATCTATAGCTAAATATCTAAGGATTTACTAGCAATAAGTTATTAGGGTTAACCTAATAACTCTAATATTTATCTACAATAGTTAGTATTATAATACTAGTTTTATAATATATAAGATTATATTATAACCCTAGATATTCTTAATAAAATTAAGGTCTTTAAGGTATAGTTTAAAGTTATATAATAATCTTTTAATAATAGTAATTATCTTATTAGTCTAGTAGAAGCCTTCTTCTTATTAAAGGGTATTAAATATATATTAAGTAATTAATAAGTATTTACTATAGTTAACTTATATACTATAATTAATAAGGAAGTTATATAGGCTTATTAAGACCTTTTAGTTAATTACTTTAAAGTTCTTTATAGACTATTTACTAAAATCCTTATATATATAGTAAAGTAATTTACTACTAATATAGTTATAATACTTATAACTACTAATATAAAATATAGTAATAGTGTTAAGTGTAAAAGCTTATTACTTTTTTATAAGGTTAGTTAATAACTTCTTAATATAGTCTTTTCTTTATTACTATATGAGAATATACTATATAAGGTTAATAAGTATAGTAAAAATATTATTAATTACTACTACTTACTACCTTATATTAAGTAGTATATTATACTTACTATAAACCTCTTCTTATTATATTATAGGGAATAAGGTAGTAGCTTATAAGCCTTACTTACTTATAAGCTTATTATACTTACTTATCTTAGCTTAGGTCTTTTACTTATAGGCGTAGTATTATTTACTATTGTTCTCTATTAGCCTAATAACCTCTTAAATATAGGTGTTTTTTTTAGTAAACTAGAAAGTATATATATTTATTAGAGGAATTACTTCTAGTAGTATAGATAGTTAAAGAAAAATACGCTTTTATAAGTAAATAACTTAGAGAAAAATAATAGGCTATTATATTAGCTACTTATTAACACTATTAGTTAATAAAAAAACAAGAAATAATAGGCTATTATTAATATAGTTATATAAGTAAAGGTTAGCTATATATTATCTTATAATAATTATATTAATAACTTATTAATACTATTAGTTAGTAAAAGAAGTATATGTATAAGAAAAAGAAGTTAGTAAGCTAAAGAGCTTATAATAAATAGGATATACTAAATAATTACTAGTTAGCTATAGGTATTTAAAGTAAGGGGTTTTTTATAGTTAAGAGTGCTTCTCTAAAGGTAATAAAGCTTATATAATAGACATAAATTAATAAGGCTTCTATTAGTTAAAGGGACTTATTACAGATCTATTAATTAACTTATTATAATAGGTAATTAGTATAAACTATTATAGTAAAGGTATTTATAAAGGTGTTTTTTAGTACTTACTTACTTTAGGTATATAAATAATTAACTAGTAATAATTACATCTTCTTATAAACCTTACTAATCTATAGTTTAGATAGTAAAGTTAACCTATATAGTTAATAGTAAAGTTAACTACTAATTAGTGTTAGTAGCACTAAGGGATAAGTTAAAATAGTTAACTATATATATTAGTAGTAATTAATAAATAATAAAGGTAACTATAGTTCTTTATTATATATACAGAAAAGAAGGATAACTATTATAGGTTAGTTAGTTAAATAACTAACTTATAACCTATAAATCCTTAGAGAATTTATAGCTAAATATTTAAGGATTTACTAGTAATAAGTTGTTAAGGTTAACCTAATAACTCTAATATTTATCTATAATAGTTAATATTATAATAGTATCTTTATTTATTATATACTACTTATACTTCTAGATAAACTAGTAATCTAAAGACTAGTAGTACTAGTATAAGTCTTTAGGTCTAAGAGTAGTAGATTAATTAGATTATATTATATTAACTTTAAAGAATTTAGCTAGGCCTTACCTCTAGATACTATTCTAGTAGATCTTAAGGTTCTTTATTTTATTTATAAGTTCTTAATTAGTAGTACTTAAAACTAGTTAATTAATTTATATATTAATTATTAGCTATTAAGTTTACTAGTGTCTTTAGTACTAATATATACTACTACCCTTAGATTATAAGGCTAAGTCTTAACCTATAGGCTTACCTAAGTCTAGATTATAAGTAAAAAGAGGTCTATATTCTTTCTTATATATAATTATATTAAGTAGGCTAGCTTTAAAGTTAAAATACTTAGTAGCTTTAATAAAGCTTTTTAAACTAACTTTAATATCTTTAGCTATACTTTTTATAATATTAATATAGAATTATTTATATATAGCCTTAATTAGGCTTTTATTAAAGATAGTATATAAGTCTTAATACTTTATATAAGTAATAATATTATTAATCTTAATAAATAAGGCTTAGGCTAATTATAAATTAAAGTTTATAATAAAGGCTTTTATAGTAACCTTTTTAATTTACTTTCCTTTATTTAAAAAGTAATTTATATTTTAGTTTCTATATTCTTTTAGAAAATACTTCTTAGCTTAATCCTTAGGTAAATATTTAATTATATCTTTAACTAAAGTCTAATAATCTTTACTTATTATATAGGTTATAAGCTTAACTTTAAATTAATCTAGTACTTATACTATATTATACTAATTATTAAACTTTTCTAAGAACTTTATAATATTATCTTTTATAAAAATAGTAGCTTATTTTTAACTAAGATATAGTATTTTATAGAAGTTTAGGTTATTTATTAGATTAGTAGTATTAATAGTTATTAAGGTTTAGATTTAAGGAGTACTAGCTTAAATCTAGGTAGTAGTAGCTTTTAGGAGGGTATTAATTAAGGCTATATTCTCTTATTAATAAAAAACTAGCTTTTTTCCTTTATTAAGTACTAGTTATAGCTAATCTAAAAGTCTACTACCTTTATTATTATTAGAAAACTTAATCCTTTTTAGCTCCCTATATATTAGAACCTTTAATTATATAGTAAAAGTATTATCTATAGTATTTTAAGGTTACTAAAGGGTAAGACCTTAGAGAAAAGTAAAGAATTTATTACCTATAGTAATAATTTATTATTAAGTATAATATAAAGCTTTAAGTTCTTTAAGTATATATATAATCTTATTTTATTTTAGTATAATTAAATAAAGTTTAGTAATTATTAAAGAGGCCTTACTAAATATTTAAACTAAGATTATTATACTAGTTAAATTAAATTATAAGGTTATAGTAAGTCTAAGTTATACTAATTACTATAATCTTAGTAAAAAAGGTTTATTACTTTCTTAAGGTTTATTTACCTAAGCTTAAAGTAATAATTATATTATCTTAATTATAAGTATTTTTAATTTAAAGACTCTATAAGTCTTAATTAAGCTATAGTTACTAACTTATATAGTATTAATTAGTAGTAAGTATTTTAATTATATAGTTTAAAGTATCCTTTAAGAGCTTCTAAGAGCAATTTTTCTAGTTCTTATTTTACTTAACTATACTATTACTAGTTTAATTATATTATAAAGTTTATATTTCTAGTTTTATGTTTTTTCTTTTAAACTAGCTACTCTTTAGCTAATTAGTTTTTCTTTTATTACTAGTTAGTTACTTATTTATATTAATTATTAATATCTTTTTATAGTTTTTTTATATTTTCTTTAATTAGCTAGAATTCTAGAAGACAAGACTATTAAAAAGGTATAAAGTAAAAAGGACCTAAGTAGTATAGTAATCTAGAGAGAAACACTAATAACCTCTAAGGTAACATAAGATACTTCTTTAATTAGTCTAATGTTTACTTTAATTAGAATATTAAGTCTTTTAGATCTAGGATAAGTAATATCTTAATTATAAGAAGAGAGTATTAGATTAAAGGAAGTCTTAATATAATTAAAGAGGTAAAGCTCTTAAGTATCTTATATTATTATACTTAATTAGCTTACTAATAAAAAGGTTTATAGTCTAATCTAGATAAAAGGTAGGTCTAAAAAGAAAAAAAAAGGGTTTATTAACTTTTTATCTATATAATTACTCTTTCTTATATAGGCTTTTTACTTAATTAGACTAACTACTTTTCCTTTTTAACTTGTCTTTTGACTTCTAATTAGCTTAAATTAATCTCTAAATTACCTAGCCTTATTCTATTACTTAACCTATTTCTCTTTAGGATTACTTAGGGGTCTCTTAGGTGCCTAATTAGAAAAAGGTAGTATACTTTTTAATCTTTAGATCCTTAGATTAGTAGCCTAGGCTTACTTTACTAAAATAACCTAGACTTAGCCTTAATTTTACTAGTTAACTATTACTAAAGCTTACTTAATATCTTTAATCTTAATTATAGTTCTCTAGCTTTTATAATAAAAGTATAACTTTTTAAAAGTACTAATTAGGTCTATAGTTACTTTATTATAATATTTAGGTAACTAAGAGCTAGCTTAATATAATAAGGACTTTAGTTATAAAGGTACTATTTACTAAGGCTTTAGTAAAGGTTCTTTTTATTTAGGCACTAAAGAGAGGTTTATTTAGATATTAGCTTTTAAAATTTATTAAATTAATTAGGTCTAAGAATATTAGCTTTTAGCTTCTTAGGTAGCTATATAAATAGTCTTTTTAGTTAAGTCTTTAGGTATAAATAAAATATAGTATTATTAAAGATAAATAAGTTTTCTAGGTTCTTTATATTAATCTTTAGCTTTATTTTATTAGTTTTTTATAGCCTAATTAGCTTAGCTTACTTATTATTAATAAGTATATAAGTAGCTTCTAGAGTTCTAGATATTAAGTATTCTAGGAGTTATATAAGTCTAAATAGTAATAGGCTTATTTTTCTTTTAAAAGTAAGCTAAGATAGTTTTAAGGGTTTAACCTTAATAATATTATCTTAATTAAGGCTAAGGCTTTTTTACTAGTGTAGTCTTTAATTATAGGTGTCTTAAATAAGCCTAGGCTTAGGTCTAAGCTTCTTTTTACTATAGTTCTTAGGAGGACTAAACTCCTAGAAGATCTATTATTACTACTATATATTTAAGTAGCCTATAATTATTCTTTATTATAGGTTTTAACTTAACTAGGTTAAAGTATTAAAGATATTATATA
>NW_026850755.1:0-37504 GCF_030913465.1 Colletotrichum navitas
CCTTCTATAGGCTTATTCTTAAAAATACTGTTTTTTTTATAAATATCTTAAGTAAAATATTTATTAGCTTTATTTAACTAGTGCCTTTACCTTACTTATTAACTTAGTAAAACTACTATTAACTATCTATATTAGCTTATTTTAGATTTATAAATTATCTTATAAGTTAAATAATCTATTTTATATACTTATAATTAAAAAAAGGAATATAAAATAAAAAAGAAGTTAAAAATAAAAAAGAAATATATATATACTTAATAAATCTTAGTGTATTCTTACTACTTTAAGGAAGGCTTTTAAGGTCTATCTTATCCTCTATAAATTAGTCTATAAGAGTATATAGCTACTATATCTCTTACTAGTTTTACTACTAATTAAGTAAAAGTATTACTAAATATTAATAATATATTATATTTATATTTTTATTAACTATAAATTTATTATAACTATATAAGAGAACCTATCTATAGTCTAGTATAGAATACCTATACTAAAGAAGTAGATCTACCTCTAGGCATTATTAAGAAAGGGTAAGGCATCTAGGCTACTTAATAAAAGAAAAGAAAAATAGTAAAATATAAGAAAACTACTTACACTATAATAATATCTAATAATAATAATATATATATTAATTAATAGGTCTTATAATTCTTAGACCTAATCTATAAAGATACTAAAATAAAAGTATAAATTAATAAAGTAATTATAAAAAAAGTAAATTTTACTAAATAAATAAAAGTGTAGTAATAACTAGTAGTATATTTCTATATAGAGTATTAAGGCTAATAATAATAACTATATATAAATAATTATATCCTCCTCTAATCCCTTCTTAGGTCTATAAATCCCTTTTTTAATAAGTAAGTAGCCTTCTTATTAATCTATCTCTTAAGTTAACTACCATGTGATTCTTATAACTATACTACCTAACCCTATTATAGTACCCTTAAAAAAACCTATACACTTATATAATTTAAAAGGCTTATAACTAGAAACTACTTATTTACTTTAGCTATAATAAGATAATAAAAATCCTTAAAGAACACTACTACTAGCCTAGCCTTTTAGCTAATATAAAAAAATATATTTAAAACTACTATATATACTACTATAGCTAGAAGCTATAAGATAAACCCCCTAGGGAACTTTATTTTTTACTTATCTTATATTACCCTTAGTAGTATATTACTACTAACTTTATATTTTATCTAGAAAATAAAAAAGGCTATAATAACCTTTAGGTAGTAGTTAACTACTTAAGTAAATAAGCTATATTTATTTTTTACTTTAAAATAACTACTATAAAGGATATAGTATATATATTTTATAAGAGAGTCCTCTTAATTTTTAGCTTAACTAAAACTATTACCTTAGACTAAGGCCTTTAATTTATATTAGACTTTTAGAATAAGCTTTACTATATCTATAGTATTAAGATAAAACTATTTACTATAGACTACTCTTAGACTAATAAATAAACTAAAGTCTTAAACTAATATATTATATAATAACTTTACTTCTTTATTAATTACTACTTAAATAACTAAAGTAATATAGTTTTAGTAGTAGACTTTACTTATATAGTCCTCTTTAGTAAAACTACTAGTTTATCCCTTTATAAAGTTAAATTTAAGAGACCCCTAAGGTTAAGTTTTAATTAAGATAACTATACCTAGAAGTATAATAGTACTAAGGAAAAGCTTAATAAAATAAATATCTAGTGCTAGGCCTAGAAGATCTATAAGTACTAGTAAATAACTAAAGAGAATATAGAAATTACTTAAGAATAGTACTATTATTATACTAACTAGTATAAATAACTTAATAACCTTTAAGTTAGTAATAAAGTTTTTATTAATATAACTTACTAGAAATATAATAACCTTAATAAGCCTTAGAACCTATAGGTAGGTCTTTAGCCTATTATAGTAGCTAGATTAAGAAAAACCTAGAAAGTCTAGTTACCTAAGGGTATAAAGGCCTATTTAGTGTTTTACTTAAGTAAGCTTAGAAAAGCCCTTAATAACCTCCTCTTTAAATAATAATAAGAACTACTTTTCTTTATAATATTTAACTTTAGTAATAAACCTAAGTATAAAGTATTATAAGTACTAAAGTCTAAGATAAACTATAAAAGACTTTAGTACTAGGTTAATTAGTTAGGTTATAATAAAGATTTAACTTAGTATAATACTAAAGGCTTTTACTATTTACTAGTAATACTATAGAGATTCTATAAAGAATACCTAATAGCTACTAGACCTTTAGTTAATCTACCTTAATAGTTATAGGCTATAGTAAAAAACACTAAAGTATTTTTTATCTTAATAATAATAAAGCTACCTAATAGACTATTAACTTACTATTACCTTATAAGCTAATTAACACTTTTTAAGCCTTAACTTTACTTTACTAGTTTTTATCTCTAAAAATATTTCCTAAAAAAAGATTTATATAAGAAAATAAAAAAATTAACTTATAAAAAAAAGGTTACCTCTAGGGCTAGTTAATAAATTCTAATATTATAGATAATATTACTAGTAAAGGGGGAGTAATATTATAAGGTAACTAGGACTATAGGTTATAATAGCTATACTAAGTATAGCTAATAAGCTATAAAGACCACTAGGGCTAGGCATAGACCACTAGAGGTTATATAACTAGGAAAAGGTTTATAGAAGAATTTAAAGGCAAGGCTATAGAGGAAGGCCTTACTATAGTTTTCTTTTTCTCTTTATCTTAGAATCTTTGTTCTAGGTAATATAGTTATAAGTTATTTAACCTTAGTTATTACTAATATAATATCTTTAGCTATAAATATAGCCTTAGTAAGCTTATTAGCCTTATAAATAAAGAAAGGTTTATTTAAAAAGGTAATAGTATTATTAGTCTATATACTAATAACCTTAGAGTCTAGGCTTTTTAGTAATATAATTAGTAAGTATAGGTTATATATTAAAGTAACTATCTAGAGCTTTTTCTATAGTAGTAACTATATATTACTAACTAGTAAGTACTTACCTTTATAATACTATATAAAGGCTTTACTACTTATATAATAGTCCCCTTTAAGTAAAGGTACTAAATCTATATAAGAAGGTAAGTAAAGATAATATAGTTTAATAAAGTAGTTAATTAGGTATACGCCTAGGTAATATTATATAACTATAGTAAAAAACTATTATTATATAATAATAATAAGGTAATAGTAAGAATAAGGTACTAGCTAGCCTACTAGATAGTAGGTAATTATATAAAAATAGCCTTCTTACTATTATCTATATATTCTTAGATTATAAAGTATAATTTCTTATAAGGCTTTTTATTTTTACCTTTAACCTTATTAACTATTTATAAGTTAAATATATATATATTACTATATTTACCTTTATTATAGTAAATAAATTAAAAAACACTATAGGTAATAAGCCCTTTAATTTTAGCTATATTAGCCTACTTAAAGGGTTTTCTTATAGTTATAATAATGTCCTTTTTATATAGGTTAATTATTAATAGCTAGTTAGCTTTCTCTTTACTTATAATATATATAGTAGCTATTACTATAAAAAAGGTAGCTATATAGAGCCTTATTTTATTAGTAAAGTTAGTATACTTTTATAAGTAACTAACTTTTTATTTAGGCTATTATTATTATAGGACAAGTGCCTTATATAGTAGATAAGTAGGTAAGACATAGGATTACCTTATTAGTATATATCTAGGCATATGCCTAGGGGTATATATCCTATTACCTATTTCCTCTTATAAGGAAAAGTAACCTTAATAGACAACCTATATTTATACCTAGCTTTTATCTTATATTATTTATTTAGCTTCTTGTTATTACTTACCTTATTTTACTACTTTACTATTATACTTTACCTTTATACTATATTATTTTATATTACTTATTATAGCTTTACTTCTCTTATTAGATCTATAATAGCTAATAAAAAGGCTATATTAAGTAATAGTATAACTACCTTAATTTACACCTTTAAAAATTCTTTTTACTAAGATATAGTAAAAATACTTTTCTACCTTAATAAAAACTAGCTTATAAAAATAGTATACTAAGGCTAGTATAACTAGGCTAAATTACTAATATATAGTGTATATATATATAGCTTTAGTAAAATCTAAGTTATAAAGTTACCTATTCTCTACTATAGAGCCTTTATAATAATATATATACCCTTATATTTATAGACTTTAATAATAATAAACTATTCTATAGAATAATAAACTAGTAAAAAAGGGTTAAACTAGATAGTAGTAATATAGTTAATCTATTTTAGATAAGATTAAATATCTAGACAGTAAAAAAAATTATTAAGAACACAAGAGAGTATCTAGACCTATATATATAGCTTTATATAAAAGCTATAAATATCTTATTATCTTATACTAACTTATAAACCTCTTAGTTATTAAGAAACTTAGTTATACTAGAAAAATATATAACTAAGTAAGCACTAAATACTTCTTAAAAAATCCCTCTTTAATAAACTAACTTAAATAAAGATATTATAATAAGTAAGGCTTTTACTTAAAGTAAAAATATTTACTAAATAGTATATTACTAAAGTAAATAAAAGGTATAGTAATATTATAGTAATTACTAAAAAGTAAAAGACTAAAAATTATAGGCCTACTAGGCTTTTATACTAGCCTACTAGTAAATTTTACTAAGAAAATAGACTACTAGTTTATTCTTAATAACACTTATACTTTATACTAGGTTAATTTTTAGCTAGTATAAATAGTTATCTATATAGCCTAGATTACCTAGGTTTTAACTTATATAGGCTTAAATATATAAGCCTTTTACTTATTTTATAAAGTATATTAATAACCTTTACTATTAAAGTAAATAATATATATACTACCTATAGCCTAAGGACTATAGTAGTATACTTATTTTTTTAAAAACTACCTAAGTAAACTACTAAGTACTACTTACTTCTTATATACTTAATACTATTAAACTTAATAGTTAGGTAAGCTTAAGCCTTTATAAAGACTACTACTTTAAGTTAACTAGTAATTAACCTTATATAGTAAAAATAAGTACTAGCCTTAATAATACTCTTACTATAGGCTTAATACTACTAATAGATATAAATAAGTTTATAGTAGCCTTTTTTTATACTATAGTAGCCTAAATATAGTAGGTTAAGACTTTATTAGGTTCTATAGCTAGCCTAGGCTATATATTAGCCTAGATATACTTAAAAATAATAGTTAGAATATTTTAGTTAAATATAAATACTAAATAGTACTTACTTAACCTTATTTTTTATAAGTACTATATAATATAATACTATAAAGTAAAGTTATAAATCTAAGTAGTTAAGGTAGTATATTTAAATAGATTATACTATAGTATTTTAGTTAAATAGTTTAATAATATCTTTATAGTTAAGTATATAACTAGTAAGATTTTAACTTATAACTAGAGAATAACATTAGTTAAAGTAATAAGGGTAGTTATATATTACTAGATAAATTAAAGAATAGTATAGTTTATCTTTTATTAATATAAAGAAGTAGTTTAGAGAGAACTACTTTACTATTAAGAAAGTTAATAAGTAGAATAATATTTATACTTTTACTTAATTTTATTTTAAATACACTAAGGTATAAGGTAACTAAACCTAGTGCTAATAGCTAATAAGGTTCTATAATAACCTTACTTTTTAACTTTAATAATTTCTTTATAAACCTAGGAATTATAACTTCCTAGATATATATATTATACTTATAGAGGAATAATACTAAGTACTATTAGATATAGTACCTAGATTATACTATAACCTAGTATATATTAGTAATACTATTAACTAGAATAATATAGTTAGTAATATAGTACTATAAGAAAGTATACTAAGATATATAAGATTTAATATAGATACTTATAGGGACCTTTATATAGTAGACCTCTTTAATATAGAGAAAGAGAATACTATACTATAAGGATCTTATAATAATAATAATAAGCACTTAAAGTATTACTACCTATATAATAATAGTTTTTAAAGAAACTATAGAGGATATTAGAACTATAGTAACTATTAATAAAACACTAAGAAGTAAAATAACTACTAAGATAACTTAGACTATTATATATTATTATATAGGATATTACTAACTAACACTGCTTTCTAGAACAACGTTACTTATTAATCTAACCCTTGCTCCTAAATATAGATACTTATAGTAAAATCTACTAAACAAAAATAATATTTAAGGAATATAGATTATAGCACTATAGATAAAAGAAATAAGCTACTTTTAACTATATAAATTACCCCCTAAACGTACTACTTAATAATAGTTATAAGTCTAGCTTTAACTTAATTTATAAGTAATAATAACCTTTACTATTATAAAGTAGTATATACTTAGAAATACTTTTCTTAAAACTAATACTCTTTTTTAACTTTATTTTATACTTATAATACCTTTAGAAGTAACTATAAGTCTACTAACTAATATTTACCTTTATAGCCTTTTAACTATATATAAAGATTAGTTCTCTTAGTATATAAAGCTTTACTTTTTTACTACTTAACGTAAAGTCTAGTAGTTTATTAACCTAGATAGTAAAAAGAAGCTCCTAAAGCACCTTAGAGTGCCTACGCTAGCTAAATATATTATAGAGTAAAACACTAAACGCTAAAGGTAATATAAAGCTAACTTTATAAGCTAGAATAACCTCTTAGTTAGCTAGTAAGTAAGGTAGTAAGACTAAGAGCTTATTTAGCTAGTAGCACTAACTATTAATAATAAAGTAATAAAGTAAAAATAGATTATTACTATAAGTAATTTATCTTTTACTAAGCTAAAGATATATAAATAGTAAAAAGTAAATAACTTATTATTAAGCTAGGTTAATACTATAGTTATAAAGGAGATTATAGAGAGTATATAGCTATAATTACTAAATAATAATATTAACTTTACCCTTTATATAACTATTTTAAAGATTAAATAATAATATACTTCTTTTTATAATATAGTAAGTAATATAACTTAAAATAATTATAATAAGACTCTTATATATACCTCCTTAATAAATAACTTATTTACTTAGCTTAGAGAATAGTATACTACCTTAATAAAGGCTAAAGTATATAGTATCCTTAAGATCTAAGGTACTCTCCTAATTAAGACCTTTTTATATACTATTAAGTAGTAAATTACTCCCTCTTAGGTAAATAGTAAGCTAAATAACCTTATAAAGACTAAATAATATAGAGGATAATAAATAACCCTAAGAGAATATAGTAAGTTACTAAGTAATTTACTATAAATAATACTAATAAAATCTTATAAAGTAATAAAAGTATATATAACCTTTATAAAGAAAAGTAAACTATAAAATAAAAAGTAATACTTTAAATACCTTTATAAGAGGTCTAACTACCTATAGAAACCTATTAACTATAGGTATATTAAGTATATACTCTTTAGTAAGTTAAGGATTATTTATGTTAACCTAAGTAAGTAAGTAGTAAAGGCTATTATTATAAAGCTTTTAAAGCTAAAGTAGTTAAACCTTAAAAGTAAAGTATAAAAGAAGTAAAAAAAGAAAATTTAATTTCTTTTTACTTATAAGGTATCTTATTATAGTTACTATTAACTTTTACTTATTTAAGAAGACCTTAGCTATACTTTCTTTAACTTTTAGTATATTCTTAACTTTACTTATTAGCTATATACTTTTAGTAAAAGTACTATTCTTAATAACTATAGAGGTCTTTATATTATAAATAATAAGTTACTCCTTAAGCCTAGCTTCTATAAAATAAATATAGATAATTATTATATTAAATTAAGTATAATATTTTACTTTATAAAGAGATATAGTATATATATTATAAAGAACCTCTTTAATAGTATAAAAGGCTAGGTATAGAGGACCTTAGGCTAAAAAATATAGCCTTTATTCCTAGATTTTATATTAATATTACCTTAAAAGGTCTAATTAAGAAAGTAAAGTATAGTATTAGAGATATAACTATACTTTTTACTTTAGAACACCTAAAAAGAATATAATTATAAAAAAGCTAGTACATAAAGGTAACCTTGTCTTCCTTAAATATAAACCTCTCTCTTTTTACCTTAGGCTATTATATAGCCTTATTCTTTATAGCTTTACTTTACTAGTAAATATATAAGTATTTATAACCTTATTTTACTTATTAATAAAAGCACTAGTAGACTATAGTAATAATACCTACCTTTAGTACTTTTAAATAAGTATCTAGGGCCTAAAGCACTTATAATACTCTAGGTTAATACTTAAGAAGTAAAAATTAAAGGACTATTTATATTAAATATAAGTATTACACTATTACCTACGTAAATAAAGTAATTTTAAAGTAAGCCTTAAAGACTACTTAATTTATCTATATTATTATATCTCTTAGGATCTCTTTAACTTCTTAACTAGATTTAACTACTTAAAGTAGCTTATATACTTAAGAGATAAGTATACTACTTAGCTTTTTAAAGTTATATTTCCTAGAAAGACCTATAAAATATATTTCTAGTTATTTATAAATTTATTACTTAGGCACTTAGTAGTAAAAGTTAATATTTATAAAATCTACTAAGACAAAGATATATTAGTTATTAGTATTAAAGGAGATATAGAGTATAAAAGGTAGACAGTAAAGCTTAAGATAAATATAGAACTTTTTTACTAAATATAAAAAACCCTATAGGTAGTAAAAAAAAGTAAAATAAAAGATTATTACTTATATAGTAAAAATACTTTTATCTTTTAGACTACCTTATAAACTATCACTAGAGGTAGCACTTATAGTAATCTATATATATAATATAAGCCCTCTTTAATAATATAACTAGACTTTACCTATAAAGAAAAAAGAGGCTTAGTTTAGATAGTACTTTTACTAGTAGGCACTAGTATATATAGTAGTATTATAGTATAACCTTTATCTTTACTAAAGATAAATATATATATATAGATACTAGGCTTATCTATTAATAAGTAACTATAAAAAAGTATTTAGAAAAAATAATTTAAAGTTAAACTAGAAGGGTATATTAAATACCTAGTAAAATATATATAAAATATATATAACCTTTATAAGATTTAGGTACCTTTACTATATAGGTAATTATTATATATAATATATACTTTAATAAAATAAAGTTCTTCTAAAGTAAAACAAAAAAGTAATATAATAGTAAAGTTAAAAGTAAAAAGTATAGTTAAAATTATTAAAAATAAAGACTATAAGTAAAATATAATAATAAATATACTTAGGTTAATAAAAGTAATAATAATAGTATCTAAAATAATAGTTACTATAATATAGAATAATAATCCTTTATTAAGTAATACTAAAGTAATTACTTAAGATATTAAGTAATATAACTAAGGTATTACTATAAGAGGAAAAAAAGGGCATAGACTCCTAAGATAACACTAGGCCTTAGTAATCTAAATACTAAATAGCCTTGTCCTCTAAAATTAGTTAACTAGTATAATACTTAATAATAGTTAAGTAGTAAGATTATATAATAAGGCTAAGCACTATAGTATAAAAGGATTATAACCTTATATAAAGAAGGTCTTTTAACCTTTATACTACTAGATAATAACTAGTATTCTAAAATAGTAAAAGATATATAGATTAATATATAGCTATATAATTAACCTATTAGTCTAAGCTAAAAGAAGTAAAGCTAAAAAACAAGAATAAGCTAATAATATAGGCGCCCTCTAGAGTATATAAGTATAGTTAACTATAGTACACTAAAGTATAGACTAGGAGTAAGGTGCCTACTAGTAACCTCTAAGGGGGTATTCTTTTTATCCCTTAGTTAAAGGAAAAGACTAAGCCTTAAGAGCTTTTTTATAACCTTCTTATATAATTAATAAAAAGTAAAAGCTAAAGTAAGTAATAAGTACTATATACTATATACTATAGTAAGTATAGTAATATATAAGCTAATAACTTATTATATACTATAAATATTAAATAAAAAGTAATATTATTATAATAATTTTATAAGACTACTATAGACACTAAAGAAGTTAATTAAAATACCTCTAGACCTTTATTAACTACTATAATAAGTAATAGACTATAAAATTATAAACTAAGGTATCTTAAAGTGTTTAAGGTAATTAATAAGTAAGATTTACTACTAAGAATAAGGCTTCTCTTATTAAAGTAGGTATAAATATATAAGTAAGATCTAGAAGGATATTTTAACTATAGTAAGGTATAAGTTATTATAAAGAGGGATATATAAGAAAAGACTTTTTCTTTAGATATATATAGTAACCTTTATAGTATAAACCTTTTATATAGTAATAGCTATTACTATATAATTTAACTTTAAGGTTAAGTAACTTAATATAGTTAATATATTTCTTAATACTAAAAGAGACCTATTAAAAAAGCTAGTATACTATAAGCTATTACTAGGTTATTAGTAAAAAGAAAAAGTAGTATCTATTACATAGGCCTTATATAGGTTATATAATATACCTCTTCTTTAGTTTAAGGAGTTTATAAAGACACTAAAAAGCCTAAGACTTATATTATTAAAGGAAGACTACTGTTTTTTTATTTCTAAGAAGTATACTATATATATACTCTTTTATATTAATAATATTCTTATTATATACCTAAAAGAAAGTAAGAAAGTAAAAGAAGTAATTATTATAAGGCTAAAAAAAGTATATAAAATAAAGAACCTTAGAGAAGTAAAGTAGTATTTAAGTATTTATATTATATATAATAGACCTAACTAGAAGATATACTTCTACTATAACTAATATATCTATAATATAGTTATAAAGTTTAAGTATATAAATAGGATTTCTTTTATAATACTACTACTAATAATAGACTTTCTCTAAAATAAGGGGACAGTAATATTAGTAAAAGTAAAGCTATTTTAAGAGATAGTTAGATTAATTCTATATACTACTATAATAATCTAGCTAAATATAGTATTTACTTACTTACTTTTTTCTAGGTACCTAATAAACCTAAGTATATAGTATATTTAAGTAGTAAAGTAGTATATTTAATACCTTTTTTAAACCCTATATTTATTAAAATACTTTAGTATCTTAGGGGGTATATAACTTCTTTATATAAGTAATACTTCTTTTACTAATAATATAATTACTTACTAGTTGTCCTAGGGGTATATTATATATCTCTTTAGTAGCCTAATCTATTAAAAAGTAACTTACTAAGTAATAGTTATAATATTAATAACTAAAGCTAAGCTTCTTACTCTTAACTATATAACTAAAGAACTTATTACCTTAAAATACCTCTTTTATAATATTTACTTTATATTAAAAGACAATATATAGGTAGTATAATATAATAACTAATAGATAATTTACTTAGTTATAGAGAAAAAAGAGAAGATTATAATATAACTTTACTATATTAATATCTAGAATATATAGCTATAAGAGGTCTATATAAAAGGTAAAGTTAATATTATATATCTACTAATAAATAAGATACTAGTAGATAGACTTACTAAGAATCTTCTATAAGCTAAATTTAAGTACTTTAGAGTACTCTTTAACTTATAAGATATATAGTATATAGTAAAATAAAAAAAAACAAAGACCTAATTAATAAATAATAGGAAAAGTAAAAGTAAAAACTCCTCTAAAATTAAATAATAGCCTAGGGCTAAGGGGCCTAAGCTAAATTAAAAAGATAAAATAGTCTAAAGGCTAAGAAGCCTAGTATTAATAAAGAAAAGTATTTATATATTTATCTAAGGGAATTAATATATAGGCGCTATAAATTAATACATAGGCACTGCTCTTATCTAGGCGCCGCTTTCTATACCTCCTATTAGCCTAAAAAAACAGTATATCCCCTTAAAGGCAGTAAAGGCAATTACACTAACACTACTATTTTACTATTCTATTCTACTATTAACTAATTAACCTATATAGCTATAGGAAACAGGCTTTATAAGTAGGTTCTTTTTATAGCTATAGGAAATAGCCTCTATAAGAAGTACTATCTTTATAGCTATAAAAATAGCCAGAGATTTAAAAGTGTATTTTGTATAGAATTTGTATTTTTTTTAAAATACAAGGCTTTTTAGACTAAGTTATAAATATTAAATTATATAATTAATATATAATATAGATCTTAAAATTATTACAAGGGTTATCTAATATAGTTTCTATTTTTAGTAATTATATACTAAGATATACTAGTAAATACAACTTGTATTTATATTGTATTTTTTGCTTAGCACTATATAATACATGTTAGTGCCTATACTAAAAATAGATTTCTTAAAACTAGAATAGAAAAGCGGGGCTATTTCCTAAAAAGGAAATAAAAATACTAATAAATTAAGAAAAAAAAGCTTTTATTTAACCTTATTTTACTTTATTTTTATATAGCTTATATAAGCCTATATAATTACTAATACTTTTTTACTACACTATAAAGGTCTTAACACTTGTATAGAAACCTTGTATTTTTTTTTAGAACTCTGAAAATAGCCCTCTTATTAAGCCTACTTCCTATAGCTATAAAAGTTAGCCCTCTTACTAGGCTAGTTTCCTATTTACCCTAAGAAAAATAACCCTTTTTATATTTAAAAAGCTTACTACCTAGCTACTTTTTTATATTATAGTTATAAAGATTTATTATTACTACTAACTATTTCTTACTAACTCTATGTCCTTTAAACACTAGGCTAAAGTAGCTATTTACTTATATAATTCCTTATTATCTTTCTTTTACTAAGAACACTAGACTAGCTTTTTATTTATTACTAAAATAAAGTTAAAATCTAGCTTTAACTTAGTTAATTTACCTCTTATATAGACTTATTTTTACTTTTAAGTAAGTAGCCTTACTTTTTACTACTTATACCTTAGCTATAACTTTTAGTAAAGGTTTAGCTAGCTAACTAGCCTTCTAGAGGTAAAGCTAGCTATAATAAGACTAGCTATACTATATTCTTTAGCCTACTATAGAGGGATACTATAATCTTTAGATTAAGGATTTAGTAGTAAAGATTAAAGGAAGACGTCTATTAAAAATACTACTAAAGATATACTTCTTACTTACTAAAAGCTACTAAATTAAGTATCTTAGTAAAGATCTTATAGTAGTATAAAATATTAAGCTTAGTTAAGACAGTATAGTCTAGACTATATTCTCTAATAAAGTCTAAGAATAGTCTTTTACTAAAAAGTATTACCTTTTTTACTAGCTAGTATTAATTCTTAATTAATACTAAATACTTTAAAGAAAGTAGTATATAAAGTTTACTAAAGAGCTTAAGGTAAAGACCTATATACTTTTAGCCTTAAAGGACTTTATCCTTTATATATATTTACCTAAAGTATAGCTCTTAATTACTAATTATATCTTATATAATATTAATAAGTTAATATAAGTAACTAAAACTATTTAAAAGATAGCCTTTAATATTATTATTACTTAACTTTATACTAGAGGTAATATAAACACTAAAGTTCTAGTATTTTTAGATAAAGCAGTAAGCTTACTATACCTTTAAAAGTAAGTATATTATATAGAGGTACTAAAGGATTAGGCGTTAGTTAATAAACTCTTTATAAAGCTTAGTCTAAGCTTTCTTAAAGGTATACTTAGTCTTAGTAAAAATAACTAGCTTCTATATTATAAGAACCTTATAATATATATAAGTAGGTAGCTTATTTACTAGTATATTAATATAAGCCTAGTCTTTATTACTAAGCTAGGCTATTACTTATATTATTAGCTAATAGGCCTTATTATTAGACCTACTACTATTACTACTATAGGTATAGTCTTTAAGCTACTTCTACTTAGCCTTAAGTATAATATTAAAGTTAATATAGTAAATATAAAGTTATTACTAAACACTAAAGAACTACTTATTTAGTATAGCCTTTATCTATTTATTATAGTCTATAATAATAATAGTAAAGTAATAGACTAAGTATTAGTCTATAAGTTAATAAATACTAGCTAAAAGAAACTAAAAACCCTCTAGTCTTTTATTATTAATAAGGCTAAATATAGTATTATAGATAAATCTAAGGTAGGTCTACCTAGTAGCCTAGAAGAGTAAAAGTTTAAAGTAATTAGTGTTATAGGTGTTATTAAAACTAATTACTTTAGAGAATTACTTCTATATTTAGAGGCAGTAAAAAAAGGTCTAGACAAGGCTAATAAGGTAGTCTAGCTTATTATCTACTTACTTTACTATATATAAGATATCTTTCTTATTAAATAGCTTAATTAAAGTAGTAGTTAGTAAATATTTACCTAGCTTCTCTTAGTTTATATAAGCTTTAGTGTTATAAATATCTTATTAAGTAAATAGAAAATCTAGGAACTACTCTTAAATAATAGTGTATATATTATATACTTAGATACTAACTTATAGGCTTATTATATTAATTATATTTATTATAGGCTAAGTAAGCCTATAATAAGATAAATATATAGATACCTTAAGGCTAAGGCTATAGTTATACTAACTATACTAAAGGTCTTAATAATAATATAATAGCTATTTCTCCTCTTTAAAAGCTTCTATAATTATCTACTATTTATAGCTATTCTTTTAGGACTTACGCTATTAAATACTAGTACCCTTACTAAGCCTAGGCTTACTAAACTAATTATATTAGAAAGTATATTACTTAAATTAGCCTTTAGCTTTATATTTATTCTACTTTATAATACTAAACCTATTAGCTTTTATAAAGATATTAACTTAATTAAAGAGGTTATTAATAGTTTTTTCTAGGTTACTAGGAATTAGTAGATTTAGGATTTTACTTATAAGAAGAGAGAAGGATTAGTTACTTTAGGTGTAGTATAAGGCTATAGTTTAAAAAGATATATTACTTTAAAGAGAGGATTATTATTAAGGTAAATAAGGTAATAAATTACCTTAAGGACCTTATTATTCTAGCTACTAATAAATAAAGTCTTATTATTAAAGGAGTACTACTATAAGTTATTAATTAGTCCTAAGAGCTATTTAAGTAGTCTCTAGAGCCTATTAAGTAGTCTTTAAAGCCTCTTTAATAAGGTTAAAGGTAGTATTAAACTACTATATAGTAGAATAAAAAGGTTACTAGGACTATTTATTTAAGGGGGAGAGGCTAGGCTTTAGTAAAAGTTATAAAAGAGTAGTCTACTAGGTCTTTGTTATTCCTATAGAGAAGTAGTATATAAGGTAAAGTATTAGCTTTAGACTAAGGTAATATAGTTTATAGTATAAAAGAGGTTATATATTATATAAAATATTAGCTAGAACCTTAGTAATAAGGTTATACTACCCCTAAGGGTCTTTAACTCTATAGGATTAGCTAACACTAGGACAGCTAGCCTCTAAAGAAAGGGATAATAGGGGGTTACTAGATAATAGTAGTAGTTCTTAGTAATTAGTTACTTCTAGGTCTTAAAAGATATAGCCTATACTAGGAGGGTAAATAGGTTAGGTTTTATATAATAAGACACCTTATAAAGCTATAGTAAGTAAATAGTAGTATAAATAAAATAAAGTTTAAATAAGGGAATTAATATATAGGCATAAGGAATTAATATATAGGCATAAGTCTTACATAGGCATAAGGTTTCTATTCCTCTAATTAGTTTAAAAAAAAAGTATATCCTTATAAAGGCAGTAAAGGTAATTACACTAACACTACTATTCTACTATTATTTTCTACTATTAACTAATTAACCTATATAGCTATAGGAAATAGGCTCTATAAGGGGGTTCTTTTTATAGCTATAGAAAATAGCCTTTATAAGAAGCGCTATCTTTATAGCTATAAAAATAGCCCCCTTATTAAGCCTACTTTATAGCTATAAAAAGTGCCCCCCTATTAAGCCTACTTCCTATAGCTATAAAGGTTACCCCTCTTGCTAGGCCTACTTCTTATAGCTATAAAAATAGCCCCCCTATTAAGCCTACTTTATAGCTATAAAAAGTGCCCCCCTATTAAGCCTACTTCCTATAGCTATAAAGGTTACCCCTCTTGCTAGGCCTACTTCCTATAGCTATAAAAAGAGCCCCCCTATTAAGCCTACTTCTTATAGCTATAAAGGTTACCCCTCTTACTAGGCCTACTTCTTATAGCTATAAAGGTTACCTCTCTTACTAGGCCTACTTTCTATAGCTATAAAGGTTAGCCGTCTTACTACACCTATTTTTTATTTACTTTAAGAAAAGTAACCTTTTTTATATTTAAAATACTTACTACTTAGCTACTTTTTTATAATATAGCTATAAGGATTTATTATTACTACTAACTATTTTTTACTAACTTTATATTCTTTAAACACTAGGCTAAAGTAGCTATTTATTTATATAATTCTTTATTATTTTTTTACTACTAAGAACACTAGACTAGCTTTTTATTTATTACTAAGATAAAGTTAAAATCTAGCTTTAACTTAGTTAACTTTCTTTTTATATAGACCTAGCTAGTGTTAACTTATTTTTACTTTTAGGTAAGTAACCTTACTTTTTACTTTTTATACTTTAGCTTTTACTAAAAGTATAGGTTTAGCTAGTTAAGTAGCCTTCTTCTAGTAAAAATAGTTATAATAAGATAAGCTATACTATATTCTTTAGCTTACTATAAAGGGATATTATAATCTTTAGATTAAAGATTTAGTAGTATAGATTAAAAGAAGATATCTCTTAAAGATACTACTAGAGGTATACTTTTTACTTACTAAAAGCTATTAAATTAAGTATCTTAGTAAAGATCTTATAGTAGTATAAAATACTAAGCTTAGTTAAAATAGTATAGTCTAGACTATATTCTCTAATAAGGTCTAGAAATAGTCTTTTACTAAAAGATATTACCTTTTTTACTAGCTAGTATTATTTTTTAATTAACGCTAAATACTTTAAGAAAAATAGTATATAAAGTTTACTAAAGAGCTTAAGGTAAAGACCTATATACTCTTAGTATTAAAAGACTTTATTCTCTATATATACTTACCTAAAGTATAGCTCTTAGTTACTAATTATATCTTATATAATATTAATAAGTTAATATAGGTAACTAAGACTATTTAAAAGATAACCTTTAATATTATTATTACTTAATTTTATACTAAAGGTAATATAAACACTAAAGTTCTAGTATTTTTAAATAAAGTAGTAAGCTTACTATACCTTTAAGGGTAAGTATATTATATATAAGTACTAAAGGATTAGGCGTTAGTTAATAAACTCTTTATAAAGCTTAGTCTAAGCTTTTTTAAAGGTATACTTAGTCTTAGTAAAAATAATAAGCTTCTATATTATTAAGACCTTATAATATATATAAGAGGGAGGCTTATTTACTAGTGTAGTAATATAGGCCTAGTCTTTATTACTAAGCTAGGCTATTACTTATATTATTAGCTAATAGGCCTTATTATTAAACCTACTACTATTACTACTATAAGTATAGTCCTTAAGCTACTTCTACTTAGCCTTAAGTATAATATTAAAATTAATATAGTAAATATAGAGTTATTACTAGACACTAAGAAACTACTTATTTAGTATAGCCTTTATCTATTTATTATAGTCTATAATAATAATAGTAAGGTAATAGACTAAGTATTAGTCTATAAGTTAGTAAATACTTACTAAAAAAAACTAAAAACCTTTTAGCCTTTTATTATTAATAAGGCTAAATATAGTATTATAAATAGACCTAAGGTAGGTCTATCTAGTAGCCTAGAAAAGTAGAAGTTTAAAGTAATTAGTGTTATAGGTGTTATTAAAACTAATTACTTTAAAGAATTACTTCTATATTTAGAGATAGTAAAAAAAAGTCTAGATAAGGCTAATAAGTTAGTCTAGCTTATCTTTTGCCTACTTTACTATATATAGGATATCTTACTTATTAAATAGCTTAAGTAAAGCTATAGTAAGTAAATACTTATTTAGCTTCTCTTAGTTTATATAAGCTTTAGTATTATAAATATCTTACTAAGTAAATAAGAAATCTAAGAACTACTCTTAAATAATAGTATATATATTATATACCTAAATACTAACTTATTAGCTTATTATATTAATAGTGTCTATTATAGGCTAGGTTACTTTATAATAAGAAAAATATATAAATACCCTAAGGCTAAGACTATAGTTATACTAACTATACTAAGAGTTTAAATAATAATATAATAGCTATTACTCTTCTTAAAAAGCTTTTATAATTACCTACTATTTATAGTTATTCTTTTAAGACTTACGCTATTAAATACTAGTACCCTCTATAGGCCTAGGCTTACTAAACTAATTATATTAGATAGTATATTATATAACTTAGCTATAGTACTAATATTTATACTACTTTATAATACTAAATCTATTAGCCTTTATAAAGGTATTAACTTAATTAAAAAGGGCGTTAAAGGTTTATTCTAGATTACTAGGAATTAGTAGATTTAGGATTTTACTTATAAGAGAAGAAGAGGATCTATTACTTTAGGTGTAGTAAGAGGCTATAGTTTAAAAAAAGGCTTTACTTTAAGGGAAAGGTTATTATTAAGGTAGTAAATAAGGTAGTAGATTAGCTTAAGAACCTTATTATTTTTACTATTAATAAATATACTTTTATTATTAAAGGAGTACTATTATTAGCTACTAATTAATCTTAATAACTTATTAAATAAGGTTAAAAGTACTATTAAACTACTATATAGTAAGATAAGAAGGTTATTAGGACTACTTATAAAAAAGTAAAAGGTTATACTCTAGAGAAAGTTAAAGAAGAATAGTTTACTAAGTTTTTATTATCCCTTTAAGGAAATAGTAAGTAAGGTAAAGTATTAGCTTTATACTAAGGTAATATAGTTTATAGTATAAAAAAGGTTATATATCTTATAGTAAACTTAATAAGAGCTTAGCTATAAGGTTATACTGCCCCTTAGGATTACTAGCTCTATAGAACTAGCTAACGCTAAGATAGCTACTTTTAGAAAAAAAAGATAATAGTAAGTAGCTAAATAATAGTAGTAAGTTATAATTAATTACTAGTTACTCTCTTAAGATATAACCTATAGTAAGAAAGTAAAATAGTTATATTTTATACTATAGAATATATTATAAAGCTATAGTAAGTAAATACTATAGATAAACCTAAGGTTAAATAAATTAACCTTATTATAAAAAGGGATATTATAAGGAGGGATAGGAAAAAGAGGGCTACCTTATGTAGGTCTAGTAGAATTTAGTTACACTAACATTTGTTTTTTAGACTAATTAGAGAGTGTATATCTTATGCCTATGTAAGACTTATGCCTATGTATTAATTCCTTATGCCTATATATTAATTCCCTTAAATAAATAAGGTAGTAAAAAAGGTAAAAAAGAGTAGTAACCTTATATAGATCTAGTAGAATTTAATTATACTAATAATATTTTTTTAGGCTAATAGGAGGTATAAAAAGTAGCGCCTAGATAAGAGTAGCGCCTATATATTAATTTATAGCGCCTATATATTAATTCCCTTATCTAAGAGATAATAAAATATAAAGTAAGTTCTTTATATAAAGAGGAGCTTACTAATAAAGCTATTAAGGTTAGCCTATATATAAGTAGTACTAAAGGTATAACTATAATATATATAAGGACTAATAAGGAAGCTAAAAGAACACTTAGGGGTAATAGCCTTTATAAAGGGATCCTTAAGGCTACTTACTCTATTATATACCTTCTTCTTTTTCTCCTTCTCCTCCTCCTGCTTCTCCTTTTTCTTATTCTCCTTCTTCTTGTCCTTGTTAAAGAAAATAGTTATAGGTAAAGTAGCCCTCTTCTTCTTTAAGGTTTAAGGTAAAACTACCTATATATATAACTATATAGCTATAATTACCTAAAATTAAGATATATAAGCAAAAGTAACTATTATATAAATAAAAAGTAACTTACCTTATATAAGGCCTTTTTATTACTTAGAGTATATAGGAAAGTATTAGCTAGGCTAAAAACCTTAAAAGTAAATAGTATATATATATACTAATATATAATATATTAGTAATATTTAAGGCTAAGACCTAAGAGACACTTACTATTAGATTAACCTATAAGTATACTCCTTAAGTAATACTTATAAAGGCTAATAATAGTAGGTCTCTCTACTATACCCTCCTAGTACTCTAGTGCCTTTATAAAAGTATTATTATTACTACCTAAATTTCTTTTAACCTTAAGAAACAGTAGTAGGCCCTCCTTATAGTTAATATAAAGGTAAAAAAGTAACTACTTTACTACTGCTTTATTATTTATAAAATAAGTTAGTAAACTAAAAAATAACTAAGTAATAATAAGTAGTAATATACTAGTTAAAGGTAAATCTAGGCCTAAGTTACTTAGCTTTTTTTAACTAAAGTTAAAAGGGCTAGTCTCTAAAAAGATTACTTATTATTACTTATAAAGAGCTATATTTATCTATTAGTAATAATAATTAATTAACTAGTAATAAGATAATACTTATAAGACCTATCTATAGAGGGGTTCTAATTCTCTATAGACTTACTAAAGACCTCTTCCTCTAACTCTTTAAGAGAAAACAAAGTACACTTATAGTAACTATAGTAGTTATATAATAATATAATTACTATAGTCTTAGGGCCTATAGTAGCTATAAGGGTATATATATAAGCTTTACTAAAGGTAATAGTTTTATAAGATATCTAAGAAAAAAAAGTATTAGTAATTAAGTAAAATAATATAGTAATATAAAAAAGTAATAAGTTAAAGATTAATTATAATAAAAATAATAATATAACTTATAATTATTATTATAGTTATTAAAAAAAAAAGTAACTATAAATTTAGCCTTAAGGTAAATATCTACTAGTGTATAGGCTAGCCTTATAGTAAGTAGCCCTACTAATAAGAACACTTAATACTAGTAGCCTATAATTATATAATAACTAGCCCTCTTACACTAGAAGAACTATTTTTCCTTTATATCTAGGTGTATAGTAACCTACGCTAACGCCTAAGAGGGTATATTACGTAGGATATTACTAACTAACACTGCTTTCTAGAATAATGTTGCTTATTAATCTAACCTTTGCTCCTAAATATAGATACTTATAGTAGAATCTACTAAATAAGGCAATATTTAAGGAATATAGATTATAGCACTATAGATAGGAGAAATAAGCTACTTTTAACTATATAAATTACCCCTTAAATATACTACTTAATAATATATATATAATTAGTAGCCTTAGTAAAAAAATAAGTAAAAAAGTAACTAAAAATAATAAGTAAAATATACTTACTAATTTAATAAAAAAATAAAGTTTAATTTATCTAAGAATATAATAAAAATATAAATACTTATAATAATAAGCTTATTAAAGATAAGTATATACTTAAAGAAATAAAAGAATTTCCTTTAATCTTAGGTAGTAATATAAACTTTATCTTAATACTAAAGGACTTAGGACTATAAGTAATAGAGAAGCTAAAGATAGTTACTAAAGATCCTAAAGACCCTAAGGACCTATACTTTTAATAAGATAAGGTTAAGAGGTACCTTAAGTAAGCTATTAAAGTATATAAAAAAAAACCTAAGGAGGTCTTAGATAAGAAGTTAACTACTAATAATACTATTAACTTTACTTTTTAAACTAGTAAAGTTATTAAGGCTATTATAAAGCCTAATAAAAAAAGAAGTTACTATAAGTATATTTATCTCTAAATTAAAGTATAAGTAAATAAGGACTTAGAGGACTACTTAGTGTATATTAATACTAGTGTATTAGTTATTTTTACTAAATATAACTAAGTAAAAAGGTTTATAAAGAATCTAAGATTCTTTTTACTAAGCTATATAAAGTAAAAGCTATAAGATTATTATTTATATTAATAAAGAATATTACTTTTAATATATACTTTATTAGAATAATAAAAAGTACTAAAATAAAAGTCTATATAATAATTATAGTAAAAGTAGTTAAAAAGCTTTTAGCTTACTTATTACTTAATATACTCTTTTATAATAACTATAGTATAGTAGTAGATTTTAATAAAACATAAGTAAAACTTTAATTTACTTATAATATAATAATCCTAGTAATAGTAAAGGATTATTTTTTATTATAAGAAGGGTTATAATATAGTATATAGTAATAATATTACTTAACTTTATTTACTACTTTCTTATTAACTTTATTAACTTCCTTAAGAAATATAATAAAGAAAGTAACTTATATAAATATTATATATACTTAACTAATAAATTTACTTTTAATATAATACTAGACTTATTAACCTCTAAGGTAATCCTAGTCTATAATAATATAGGTAGACTAATTACTATTAGAAAGAATATAAAGGTAGTATAAATCTCTTTAGTATATAAAAAGAAGTCTATATAGCTTATAACTAAAGAAGCACTAGATATAATTACTTATAGTAGTATAGTAAACTTCTTTAATATTATTAATAAGTTTTTTAATAATACAAGTAAAACTACTATAATAATAAATACTAGTAATAAATTAGTAAACCTATTATTACTAGCTAAAGAAGTACTTAAATATAAGATAGTAAAACCTAACTTTTACTTTATAATAACTAACTACTATAGAGTAGAGATTTATACTAATAATTCTAAGTATATAAAGAAACTAAAGACTATACTTAATAAATAATATATTTACTATAACTATAGGTTAATACTTATACTAGATAAAGATAAGATAAGGAGTAAACTACTTAATAAATAGTAAAACTAGAATTAGAATATTTATATATTTTCTTTTAGTCTTAAGGATATAAAGCTTCTTAATAAATAAAATAACTAGTAATATAAAACTAGTAAAATTAGTTAGTAGTAATACTTAGTAGTATTAGCTTACTCTCTTTTTATAGTATAGAAGTATTATAAGAATAAGATAAAATATAAAAAGTATATAGTTACTAATATAAGGCCTCTTAATAAATAGGCTTTACTAGATATTTATCTTTTACTTAACTAAGAGGACATTATATAAGGACTTTAAAGTAAAAAGAGAATAATAATATTTAATACCTTAGGGTTCTTTTACTAACTAGAAGTATATTTACTTTATAAAGATTATATAGTAATAATAAGCCTATAAGGGCTTAAATACTTTAATATAGTGCTTATAGGCTTTAAAAACTTACTAGTATATACTTAGTGCTTTATAGACTATATCTTCTTTAAATATTACTACTTTATAAAGGTATATATTAATAATATTATAATTTTTAGTAACTTTAATAAGGACTACTTTTAGTAACTAAAAATAGTCTTATAAATTCTTAATAAATACTATATTTATATTAGTATAAAGAAATTATTTATTAGCTTTTTATTTATAAAGCTTTTTAGTTATATAGTTAATAGTAATAGTATATATAGAATAAATAACTATATCTAAGCCTTTAAGTGCTTAGCTTTCTTATATAGCTTTTAAGACCTTAAGATATATCTTAGTATAAGTAGCTAGTTATAAATAAGAATACTATAGTTTAATATAATTATAGATTTATTTTACTAAGAAAAAGTAAAACTTAATAAATAATTATAAAAAAAGAATATACTAAAACCTAGAATAACTTATTAGTATATAGTAAGAATTATTACTAAGGAGACCTTTAACCTTATAGCTAAAGAACTTAATATATAGAAGACCTTATAAGAGAAACTTTATAATTAGGCTATATATTATTATTATAACCCTAAGAAGCTACTTTTCTTTAAGATTAATATATATATTAATAGCTTTAGGCTTATAGTTTTCTAACTTAACTATAACTAAGATAAAGAGAAAATACTAAGAATTAATATATTAAATAACTATAATAACTTGTTATATAGGATATTACTAACTAACACCGCTTTCTAGAACAACGTTGCTTATTAATCTAACCCTTGCTCCTAAATATAGATACTTATAGCAGAATCCACTAAGCAAGGCAATATTTAAGGAACATAGATTATAGTACTATAGATAGAAGAAATAAGCTACTTTTAACTATATAAATTACCCCCTAAACGTATTACTTAATAATAGTTATAAGCCTAGCTCTAACTTAATTTATAAGTAATAATAACCTTTACTATTATAAAGTAGTATACGCTTAGAAATACTTTTCTTAAAAACTAATACTCTTTCTTAACTTTATCCTACGCCTATAATGCCTTTAGAAGTAACAGTAAGTCTACTAACTAACACCTGTCTTTATAGCCTTTTAACTATATATAAAGATTAGTTCCCTTAGTATATAAAGCTTTACTTCTATACTACCTAACGTAAAGTCTAGTAATTTATTAATCTAGATAGCAAGGAGGAGCTCCTTAAGCACCTAAGAGCACCTATACTAGCTAAATACATTATAGAGTAAAACACTAAGCACTAAAGGTAATATAAAGCTAACTTTATAAGCTAGAATAACCTCTTAGTTAGCTAGTAAGTAAGGCAGTAAGGCTAAGAGCCTATCTAGCTAGTAGTACTAACTATTAATAATAAAGCAATAAAGTAAGAATAGATTATTACTATAAGTAATTTATTTTTTACTAAGCTAAGAATATATAAATAGTAAAAAGTAAATAACCTATTATTAAGCTAGGTTAATATTATAGTTATAAAGGAGATTATAGAGAGTATATAGCTATAATTACTAAATAATAATATTAACTTTACTTTTTATATAACTATCTTAGAGATTAAATAATAATATACTTCTTTTTATAATATAGTAAGTAATATAGCCTATAATAATTATAATAAGACTTTTATATATACTTTATTAATAAATAACCTATCTACTTAGCTTAGAGAATAGTGTACTACCTTAATAAAGGCTAAAGTGTACAGTATCTTTAAGATCTAAGGTACTCTCCTAATTAAGACCTTCTTATACACTATTAAGTAATAAATTACTTTCTCCTAGGTAAGCAGTAAGCTAAATAACTTTATAAAGACTAAATAACGTAAAGGACAGTAAATAACCTTAAGAGAATATAGTAAGTTACTAAGTAATTTACTATAAATAATACCTATAAAATCCTATAAAATAACAGGGTATATATAACCCTTATAGAAAAAAGTAAACTATAAGATAAAAAGTAGTACTTTAATTACCTTTACAAGAGGTCTAACTACCTATAGAAACCTATTAACTATAAGTATATTAAGTATATACTCTCTAGTAAGTTAAGGATTATTTAGGTAAACCTAAGCAAGTAAGCAGTAAAGGCTATTATTATAGAGCTTTTAAAGCTAAAGTAGTTAAACCTTAGGGGTAAAGTGCAAAAGAAGTAGAAAAAGGGGGATTTACCTCTCTTCTACTTATAAGGTACCTTTATTATAGTTACTATTAACCCTTGCTTATTTAGTAAAACCTTAGCTACACTTCCTCTAACTCTTAGTATATTTTAACTTTACTTATTAGCCTATACGCTCTTAGTAAAAGCACTATTCTTAATAACTATAGAGGTCTTTATATTATAAATAATAAGTTACTCCTTAAGCCTAGCTCTTATAAAATAAATATAGATAATTATTATATTAAATTAGGTATAATATTTTACTTTATAGAAGAATATAGTATATATATTATAAAGAACCTCCTTAATAGCGCAAGAGGGCTAAGCACAGAGGATCTTAGGCTAAAAAATATAGCCTTTATTCCTAGATTTTATATTAATATTACCTTAAAAGGTCTAATTAAAAAGGCAAAAGTATAGTATTAAGGATATAACTATACTCTTTACTTTAGAACGCCTAAAAAAAACATAACTATAAAGAAGCTAGTATATAAAGGTAACCTTGTCTTCCTTAAATATAAACCCTTCTTTTTTACTTTAGGCTATTATATAGCCTTGTTCTTTATAGCTTTACCTTACTAGTAAATACATAAGTATTTATAACCTTGTTTTACTTATTAATAAATATACTAGTAGACTATAGTAATAACACCTACCTTTAGTACCTTTAGAGTAGGCATCTAGGGCCTAAAGCGCTTATAATACTCTAGGTTAATACTTAGGAGGTAAAAATTAAAGGACTATCTTATATTAAATATAAGTATTACACTATTACCTATATAAGTAAGGTAATTTTAAAGTAAGCCTCTAAAGACTACTTAATTTATCTATATTATTATATCTCTTAGGATCTCTTTAACTTCTTAACTAGATTTAACTACTTAAAGTAGCTTATATACTTAAGAGATAAGTATACTACTTATCTTTTTAGAGTTATACTTCCTAAAAAGACCTATAATAATATATTTCTAGTTATTTATAGATTTATTACTTAGGTTACCTAGTAGTAAAAGGTTAATATCTATAAGATCTACTAAGACAAAAATATATTAGTTATTAGTATTAAAGAAGATATAAGTATAAAAGTAGACAGTAAAGCTTAGGATAAATATAAAGCTTCTTTACTAAATATAAAAAGCCTATAGGTAGTAAAGAGAAAGTAAAGTAAAAATTATTACTTGTATAGTAAAGATACTCTTGTTATCTAGACTACCTTATAAACTATAGCTAAAGGTAGTGCTTATAGTAATCTATATATATAATATAAGCCTTTTTAGCGTTATAACTAGACCTTGCCTATTAAGAAAAAAAGGCTTAGTTTAGATAGTACTTTTACTAGTAGGCACTAGTATACTAGTAGTATTATAGTATAACCTTTGTCTTTACTAAAGATAAATATATATATATAGATGCTAAGCTTATTTATTAATAAGTAACTATAAGAAAGGTATTTAGAAAAGATAATTTAAAGTTAAACTATAAAGGTATATTAGATACCTAGTAGAATATATATAAAATATATATAACCTTTATAAGATTTAGTACCTTTACTATATAAGGTAATTATTATATATAATATATACTTTAATAAGATAAAGTTCTTCTAAAGTAAAGACAAGAAAAGTAATATAATAGTAAAGTTAAAAGTAAAAAGTATAGTTAAAATTATTAAAATAAAGACTATAAGTAAAATATAATAATAAATATACTTAGGTTAATAAAAGTAATAATAATAGTATTTAAAATAATAGTTACTATAATATAGAATAATAGTCTCTTATTAAGTAATACTAAAGTAATTACTTAAGACATTAAGTAATATAACTAAGGTATTACTATAAGAGGAAAAGAAGAGGTATAGACTCCTAAGATAACACTAGGCCCTAGTAATCTAAATACTAAGATAGCCTTATCCTCTAAAATTAGTTAACTAGGCGTAATACTTAATAATAGTTAAGTAGTAGGATTATATAATAAGGCTAAGTACTATAGTATAAAAGGATTATAACCCTATATAAAGGAGGTCTTTTAACCTTTATACTACTAGATAATAACTAGTGTTCTAAAACAGTAAAGGATATATAGATTAATATATAGCTATATAATTAACCTAATAGTCTAAGCTAAAGAAGTAAGACTAAAAATAAGAATACGCTAATAATAAAGGCGCCCTTTAGTGTATATAGGTATAGTTAACTATAGTACACTAAAGTATAACTAAAAGTAAGGCGCCTACTAGTAGCCTCTAAGGAAGTATTTTTTTATCCCTTAGTTAAGAAAAAGACTAAGCCCTAAGAGCTTCTTTATAACCTTCTTAAATAATTAATAAAAAGCAAAAGCTAAAGCAAGTAATAGGTACTATACACTATATACTATAGTAAATATAGTAATATATAAGCTAATAACCTATTATATACTATAAATATTAAATAAGAAGTAATATTATTATAATAATCTTATAAGACTACTATAGACACTAAAGAAGTTAATTAAGATGCCTGTAGACCTTTATTAACTACTATAATAAGTAATAGACTATAAAATTATAGAACCAAGGTATCTTAAAGCGTTTAAGGTAATTAATAAGTAAGATTTACTACTAAGAACAAAGCTTCTCTTATTAAAGTAAGTATAAATATATAAGTAAGATCTAAAAGGATATCTTAACTATAGTAAGGCATAAGTTATTATAAAGGGGATATATAAGAAAAGGACCCTCTTCTTTAGATATATATAGTAACCTTTATAGTATAAACCTTTTATATAGTAATAGCTATTACTATATAATTTAACCTTAAAGTTAAGTAACTTAATATAGTTAATATATTTCTTAATACTAAAAAGACTTATTAAAAAGCTAGTATACTATAAGCTACTACTAGTTATTAGTAAAAAGAAAAGTAGTATTATTATATAGGCCTTATATAGGTTATATAATATACCTCTTTTTAGTTTAAAGAGTTTATAAAGACACTAAAAAGCCTAGGGCTACTGTTATTAAAAGAAGACCCCTGTCTCTTTGTTTTAAGGAGTATACTATATATATATCTTTTATATTAATAATATTCTTATTATATACCTAAAAGAGAGCAAGAGGTAAAGAAGTAATTATTATAAGGCTAAAAAAGGTATATAAAATAAAGGACCTTAGAGAAGTAAAGTAGTATCTAGGTATTTATATTATATATAATAGACCTAACTAGAAGATATACTTTACTATAACTAATATATTTATAATATAGTAGTAAAGTTTAATATATAGATAGGATTTTCTTATAACACTACTACTAATAATAGACTTTCTCTAAAACAAGGGACAGTAACACTAGCAAAGGTAAAGCTTTTTAAGAGATAGTTAGATTAATCCTATATACTACTATAATAATCTAGCTAGATATAGTATTTACCTACTTACTCCTCTTAGGTACCTAATAAACCTAAGTGTATACTATATTTAAGTAGTAAAGTAGTATATTTAATACCTTTTTATACTATATTTATTAATATACTTTAGTATCTTAGGGGGTATATAACTCCTTATATAAGTAATACTTCTTTTACTAATAATATAATTACTTATTAGTTATCTTAGGGGTATATTATATATCTCTTTAGTAGCCTAATTATTAGAAGGTAACTTACTAAGTAATAGTTATAATATTAATAACTAAAGCTAAGCTTCTTGCTCTTAACTATATAACTAAAGAGCTTATTACCCTAAAACGCCTCTTTTATAACATCTACCTTAAATTAAAAGACAACGTATAAGTAGTATAATATAATAACTAGTAGATAATTTACTTAGTTATAAAGAAAAAAGAGAGGATTATAATATAACTTTACTATATTAATATCTAGAATATATAGCTATAGGAGTCTATATAGAGGTAAAGTTAATATTATATATTTACTAATAAACAAGATACTAGTAAATAGACTTACTAAGAATCTCTTATAAGCTAAATTTAAGTACTTTAGAGTACTCTTTAACTTATAAGATATATAGTATATAGTAGAATAAAAGAAACAAGGACCTAATTAATAAACAATAGAAAAGTAAAAGTAAAAACTCTTCTAAAATTAAATAAATAGCCTAGGGCTAGGGGCCTAAGCTAAAGTAAAAAAAATTAAAAAACAGCCTATAGGCTAAGAAGCCTAACGTTCTAAAAAATAAAAACAGCCTAAGGGCTAAGGAGCCTATTATTAACAAAGGAGGGCATCTATATAGTTATCTAAGAGATAATAAAACATAAAGCAAGTTCCTTATATCAGAGGAAGCTTACTAATAAAGCTATTAAGGTTAGCCTACGCGTAAGTAGCACTAAGGGTATAGCTATAATATACACAAGGACTAACAGGGAGACTAGAAGAATACTTAGGGGTAATAGCCTCTACAAAGGAATCCTTAAGGCTACCTACTTTATTATATACCTCCTCTTTTTTTTCTCTTCTTACTTCTCCTTTTCCTTATTCTTTTTCTCTTTATCCTTATTAAAGAAAATAGTTATAAGTAAAGTAGCCTTTCTTTTCTTTAGAGTTTAAGGTAAGACTACCTATATATATAACTATATAGCTATAATTACCTAAAATAAAGATATATAAGTAAAAGTAACTATTATATAAATAGAAATAACTTACTTTATATAAGGCTTTTCTACTGCTTAGAGTATATAAGAGGGCATTAGCTAGGCTAATAACCTTAGGGGTAAGTAGTATATATATATACTAATATATAATATATTAGTAATATTTAAGGCTAAGACCTAAGAGACACTTACTATTAGATTAACCTATAAGTGTACTCTTTAAGTAATACTTATAAAGGCTAACAATAGTAAGTCTTCTTATATACCCTCTTAGTACTCTAGTGCCTCTATAAAGGTATTATTATTACTACCTAAATCCTCTTTAACCTTAGGAGATAGTAGTAGGCTCTCCTTATTATTAATATAGGGTAAAAAAGTAACTACTTTACTACTACTTTATTATCTATAAAATAAGTTAGTAATTAAGAAATAACTAAGTAATAATAAGTAGTAATATACTAGTTAAAAGTAAATCTAGGCCTAAGTTACTTAGCTTCTCTTAACTAAAGTTAAGAAGGCTAGTCTTTAGAGAGACTACTTATTATTACTTTTAAGAAGCTACACTTATTCTTTAGTACTAAAATTAATTAACTAGTAATAAGATAATACTTATAAGACTTATCTATAGAGGGTTCTTACTTCCTTGTAGACTTACTAAAGGTCTTCTTCTCTCCTTAAGAGGAGACAAGGTGCACTTATAGTAACTATAGTAGTTATATAGTAGTAAGACTACTATAGCCTTAGGGCCTATAGTAGCTATAAAGGTGTATATATAAGCCTTACTAAAGGTAATAGTTTTATAAGATATTTAAAAAAAAAAAAGTATTAGTAATTAAGTAAAGTAGTATAGTAATATAAAAGATAATAAATTAGTAATTAATTATAATAAAAATAATAATATAACTTATAATTATTATTATAGTTATTAAAGAAAAAAAAAAAAGAGTAACTATAAATTTAGCCTTAAGTAAATATCTACTAGTGTATAGGCTAGCCTTATAGTAAGTAGCCTACTAATAAAACACCTAATACTAGTAGCCTATAATTATATAATAACTAGCCCTTTTATACTAAAAGAACTATTTTTCCTTTATATCTAGGCGTATAGTAACCTACGCTAACGCCTAAGGGGGTATATTACATAGGATATTACTAACTAACACTGCTTTCTAGAATAACGTTGCTTATTAATCTAACCCTTGCTCCTAAATATAGATACTTGCAGTAGAATCTACTAAGTAAGGTAATATTTAAGGAATATAGATTATAGTACTATAGATAAAAAAAATAAGCTACTTTTAACTATATAAATTACCTTTTAAACGCACTACTTAATAATATAACTTTAATTTTTTTTCTTATAGACTATAACCTAAGTAAAAAGATATTTTAGTATAACTAAGGCTAAAGTAGTAGCTATTATATTAGCTATTAGGAAGCTTTAGAAACTTATTTAGTTAAATAAGTATAAGGTTAATCTTCTTATAGACTATATAGCTATAAAAGGTATTATTATTTATATATTATTATAAATAATAGACCTTAATAAGGCTAACTTATAGCTTACTAATACTACTAATTATCTCTCTTAATTTTAGCTTTAAATCTTCTATATCTTAGGTAAGCTTAATATAGTACTAGATATACTATCTTAACTTCTAGTTACTTAACTTAATTATATAAAGTATTTTCTATATAAGGATAAGCTTATAAATATTAATAATAAAGACAAAGTTAAAGATATAGTAATAGTATAGTATATAAATAATAAACCTCTAAGCCTAGAAAAAGCTACTATAATAATAATATAAATTAATAATAAGTTTATAAAAAGTATTATTATAGGCTACTAAAATAATAAAATATTTAAGGACTTAAGAGTATAGATTATATAAATATAAAAAGATAGTTATAAATATATTACCTTAGATAAAGTAAAAAAAGATAAATAACTCCTTTATAAATAATAACACTAGCCTTATATAGCTATACTACTATAAGAGATTAACTCTAGGAAATTAATCTTTAATATAGCCTTAGATAGTATATATAGACTTTATATTATAAAACCTTTTATAAAAAAAGTATTTACTTTTACTTATAATAAGAAGTTTTACTTTAAGTATAATAAAATACTTACTAAGCTTTAAAGCTTTTATATCTTTAGAAAAGTAAAGTTAGTAAAAGCTTATATTACTTACTACCTAGTATACTAAGGTAACTAGATAAATTACTAAAAGGTTATAGAATCTTTTTAACTTATTATAATACTTAGTATACCTTATTATACTATCTTTATAGACTTTATTATAAATATACTAAAAGCTTTAACCTAAGGTAGCTTTTAGGCTATACTTAACTTTTATATATTTAATAGCCTTTATACTTTAACTTATAAGTTTAGTAAAAAAATCTTACTTATCCTAGGGTATATAAGGTATAAGGCTTACTGTTAGGCCTAGGTATTACTTTAAATACTTATAATATATAACTAGAGACTACTAATAATAATTATTAAAAACTATAACCTTTAGTTTATCTTTATAATATAGGTAAAGATATTTAATACCTTTAAAGTATAACTACTTATATTTATAAACTATTATCTTTAGACTAATAGTTAAAGTTAAAAAATTAACTAAATAGTTAAAATTACTATATACTTTTATATATATACTTACTTTAATATCCTATAAATAAATATTCTTATAGCTCTATAGTACTTACTTAATAACTTATTAATAGTTATAGTAAGTTATTTACTAAATAAAGTTATTCTTAGATTTTACCTTAGGATAGTACTAAAGTATATTAGTAAAAATAGACTTTTATTAAAGTCTCTTAATATTTTACACTAGATATACTAGGTAAAAGCACTAGCTTTTATTAATATAGTAAAAGTAATAAAAAAAATATAATTATTACTATTACCTTATAAAACTTAATATTAAAGATAAAGTTTTTTTTTAACTTAGTAAAGGCTACTTATTACTAAGTAAGCCTAAGTAAAAATAGTCTCTTTAGTATACTAGACCTTTTTATATTACTTATATAATTAGACTAGAAGCCTATAAACTTAACTTACTATTATACTAGAAAGTCTATCTAGTAGTATTAACTATATAGCTATAAAAACTACTAACTAGTAATAACCTTTTTAAAAGAGAGTAATTACCCTTAGAACTAGTAAAAGTAGATAGTATAAAGAAATTTAAAGTTAAGAAAATTATAGACTATAGAGCTAACTAGTAAAAGAACTACCTATTAGTTAAGTATTTTATTAAATAGAAAGAGTACTTACTAGTGTCTAATATATAAAAACTTTATAAAGACCTTACTTTTAATACTAGTAATATAGTAACTAACTTTAAGAAGACTAACTTTATTAATTAGGTAGTAAAGTATATAAAGAAATAAGGCTAAAAGCCTACGTTAGTAGACTTCTTATAAACACTACTATAGTTAGTACTAAAATAGTTATAATACTTTATAATAGTATAAAGAAAAATTTAGCTTTAATTTAGCCTTATCCTAGGTAATAATAATCCTTTAAACCTAGATATTATTAACTTTAACTAGTACTTTAAGAAAAATAACCTTCTCTATATTATAAGCCCTTAGGTAGGTTAGCTTAATAACTAAACTAGCTAGCCTAATAAGGTTACTACTAGCTTAGTTAATAAGCCTAGATTTATTCTTAAGCTATCTTTTCTAGCTATTAACTAACTAGCCCCTTAGTCTTAGGATAAGAAAAAGGCTATATAAAATAATAGTAATACTAGTAAGACTAATAATAATAATAATATAGACTTTAATATCTTTAGTGTCTATAGTAATAATATTTCTTTATCTAAGAATATAATAAAGGACACTAATAAGGCTATAAAGTATATTAAGTAGTAAAGGCTTTTACTTAAGGACTATAAGTAAAAGAGATAGTATATCTTTAGTAGTATTTAGTAGTAACTTTAAAGTAAGGCTACTACTATAAAAAAACCTTTTAATATTATAAAGACTAATATAAGACTTACTAAAGAAATAAAGAAGTATAATAATACTAAAGAGTTAAAGAGGCCTACTATTATATATAAGAAGTTAATAATAATTACTACTCTAAAGAAGATTAATAACTATATAAAGTAAATAACTAAGCTATATAATTATAAACTTACTAAAGAGAAAGTCTTTAAGTAAATCTAAGCTTATAAAGCTAAAGCTAAAGCTACTACTACTAAAGAAGCTAATAATACTAATAGCTAAGTATAGTAGCCTTATATCTTGTTAAAGTAAAAAGGCTATAGCTTAAAGCTAGCTATTTTTACTTATAAAGAGGTACTTTATTACCTAAAGGATACTTTTTATAAAAGTAGTAATAAATAGATTAAAAAAAGAACTATAGCCTAAGTTAAAGCTTTTTACACCTAGTAATAAGGTAGCTCTATAGTATTATAGTAATTATTACTTATGTTAGATATATATTTTTATTATAAAATTATAGCTTTAATAAATACTATTTTAACTTAGTATAAAAAAATTAAGCCTTATATAGGTAATAATTTTGGTTATACTATACTTACTAGCTTTATTTTCCTTTATTAATCTAGCTAATCTAACTTAAAGATTATAAGTATACTCTTTTTTATTTAATATTTTAATAAAATCTTTATCCTAGAGATTTATTACTTTAACTAGCTAAGAAAGTAGCTATATACTATTACTAAGCTTAAGAAAGATATAATTAAGCTAACGTATATATATAGTAAATAAGCGAATATAGTAAGTAAGCTACTTCCTTATTATATAGAAAATACCTCTTTTTTAACTATTTATTAAAAAACAAATATATAACTAAAAAAGATCTAGTTTTCTTTATTATCTAACAATAAGAGTTAGATTCTAAGAAATAATACTATAGAAATTATTATCCTACCTTAACCTTGTTTTTTTTCTTATTATATCTACTAATAAGGGTTAAGGTTAAGATATAAGGCTAAGATTAGACAAGAATTTCTTAAATATTTTTTTTTACTTTATAACCTTTATTAGCACCTATATATAAAGTTCTATTTATTTTAGACAAGATTTAGATTTTTAAGAAAAAGATAAAAAAGTACCCTTTAAGGTATAATAAGAAAGTAGCTTACTTACTATATTAGCTTACTTACTATATATATACATTAGCTAATATAGTTAATAACTATAAAGGTAATATTAATAGATATAATACTAAGGCTTATATAGCTACTAAACTTACTAAGAATATTATAAAAAAAACTAATACTCTTAATATAGATATTAGTAATTATTAGTAACACCAAGGGATAGGCTAATATAGTTAACTATATATATTAGTAGTAATTAACAAATAATAAAGGTAACTGTAGTTCTCTATTATATATAAAAAAAAGAAGGATAATTATTATAGGTTAGTTAGTTAAATAACTAACTTATTACCTATAAATCCTTAGAGAATCTATAGCTAAATATCTAAGGATTTACTAGTAATAAGTTATTAAGGTTAACCTAATAACTCTAATATTTATCTATAATAGTTAACATTATAATACTAGCAACTTTCTATAGTACTAGAAATCCCTTATTATTTATATCTAAAAGAATAGCTAAAAAATATAAATAAAAAAAAGAAGAAGCTAAAAAGTATTTAATACTTTTTACTTATATAGTCTATTATATATAAGAAACCTATCTATTTATCTATATCTCTAACTACTTATTACTAACTAGCTCCTCTAATATATTATTTAGTAATAACTTTATAAATCTATCTACTAAGTTATTACTACTATAAATCTACTATATCTTATAAATTTTATAACGTTTATATAACTAGTAGAAGGCTATAATATCTATTATAAGTTACTTCTCCTTTATAGTGCTAAGCTTTATAAGGTACTTATAAAGTAAGTATAAGTTAGTGTAAAGTATTATAGGTATTTATAGTAGCTTAAGGTAGTTAGTTATTATTATAAAAGTAGTACTAATTAGATAGGTAATATTAGCGCTAGTAACTATCCTATAGACCTTAGAGGTAAGTATACTATATATAACTCTTTTATACTTTATTAACCTAAAGTAGATAATATTACTAGTTAATTTAAAGCTTTTACTATTAGTAGTAGGTTACTTAATAATTTATTTATTAGTAAAAACTATAATAAAGCTAAGTTAAAAAGTAAAGTTATAGTTATTTATAAATAAGCTATTAAGAAATATAAAAAGCTTAGTAGTTATAAGGTTAATTAGTAAGAATTATAAGCTATAGTTAAGGTTATTAATTTACTATTTAATTTAGTAATTTAGAGCTTTAATCTCCTCTACTATAGGTAATTAGTGTTAAGTAGTAACTAAATAGTTAAAGTAGGCTTTAGGTTAATAAATAAAAGTAATATATACACTATAGGCGTATTACTAGACATAATCTTACTAAGTAGTAGGTAATTTCTTATTAATAAGTTAAAGCTTTTTACCTTAGCCTTTTTAATAAAAGGTAAGCTTACTATTAGTAGTAATAAATAATATACTACTATTAAAGGTAATAAGGTTATTAGCTATAAGTAACTACTTAGGTTTTACTATAAAAGTAGCCTTTTTAAGCTTCTTCTCTTTATAGGTAGAGAATTTACTGTTTATAAGGCTAATTATATTATCTATTTATATACTAATTAATCTAAAGTTACTACTATTAGGTAATAATATTAATAGGTAAAGGTTAAAGGTTAATAAATCTATCTAGAGATTCTCTTATAATAGTAGTTATAAGTTACCTACTAGTAGGTTTTTACCTCTATAATACTATATAATAGCTTAGTTACTATTACTATTATATTTACTAAGTAAAGATAGTAAATTTAAATAGGTAGGTAAATAAAAATTTATAATTTAGTAGTATTACTAATTAAGTATATACTTAAGTAATATTATATAACTAGAGGAAAAATCTATATTAAAGTAGTAAAAAGGCAAAAGTAAGTATTAATTACTAAGCTATTTACTAAATAGTAAGTAACTATATAAGAATTATTTTTTTACTATTATCTATATAGCCTTAGATAATAAGCTATAATTTCTTATAAGGCTACTTATTTTTACCTTTTACTTTATAAACTATATATAATTTAAATATATAGGTGTTACTATAGAATTTCTTGTTATAAGTAATAATATAAAATATACTATAGTTAATAAGGGCTTTTACTTCTACCTTATTAGATTCTTTAAAGGTTTACTAGGTATAGTAATAATCCTTTTCTTATGTAGTTAATAGTAAGTATATAGTCTACCTCTTCTTTTATAGTTAAAAACACTATATTTATAGTAAGTTATATCTTTATAAAGAATATAAGTATTAAGTTCTTTTATAGGTAACTATAGTGTTCTTATAGTAGTTTATTATTAATAATAATAGTATTATATACTTCTCTTTAGTGTTAAGTATCTCTATAAAGTTATCTTATGCTTATATAGTGTACATAGGGTATTATTTAGTTATATAGAGTAGCTAGTAGGTTTATTAGTATAAAGAGGTCTAGTTAACTTTCCTCTATATAGT